>NC_056729.1:657229826-657244447 GCF_019279795.1 Protopterus annectens | reverse complement strand
CCCCTTGGGTTGCACTAGTCCTGCAAAGGGCGCGTTGGGGGAAACCTTTATTCAAACCGATGTTTTGAGCTTTCCATTTTTTAAAGTGAAAAATTTTTTTAAAATTTTGAACTTTAGAACCGGGAGCAGAGAGCTATGTATATAATACTTTTGGTATTACAGATATATCTAATTTTTCCCATAAAATGTTGTGACAACTGTGCCCTGGCCCAGCAATCAAGGAGCCTCAATCCTCACCACTAACACCAGGGAGGTTGTCTCCTAGAAGAGAGGAAAGGATAACTAATACACACAGTAAAGTACAATTTCCCTTAAGTGCACACAGAGATCACAGTCAGACTGGGGCTGGTTGCACCCTTGCTCACCAGGGCTCCAATAAGACTCCCCACTGGCACAGCTATAGGGTCCAGGTCTCAGCCTAGCAGGGCAAGCTAAAACCTGCAGTACCCTCTCTGTCCAACCAGTGCTACATGTCCCTGCCAAGTAGCTCATAGGTTCATAGGTTCATAGGTAGGTACTAGGCTATCAGCCCAAGGGCCTACATAAGCCTAGCCAACAAGGTTCCCTGGCTTACGCCACCCAAGAAAGTTATTTTCCTGTGCATGGTGTATTTCCTGTTTCCCATCCACTCATCAAGATTTTTTTTGAAGAGTGCTAATGAATAACTTTGCTTGACATAGATGGGTAGCCTGTTCCAGAGTATGGGATGTCTCTGGGATAGGAATCTATCCCTCCACCATGTCCTGTTTATTGTGGTGACAAGGTTTAGGTCCCTGGAGTGTGTAGCTCGGAGGGATTGGGATTTGTTTAGGTGTAGCATGTCCAACAGCTGTGGGTTTGACATAGCTTTATATGTTAGGCAGAGAGCACCTTGGAGTAGCCGATATGCTACAGAGTAAAGCTGGAGTTTTTTGAGGCAGTCAGTATAGGGCATTTGTTTGAGGCCAGTAATCCTCTTTGAGGTACTTCTGTGGCCTTTCCAGCTGCTGTAGATGTCATTTGAGGTACATTCCAAAAGGGGCGTTGTACTCTATAATGGGTCTAATGAGTGTCGAGTAGAGGGGAAAACTGACCTTTTTTTTCCTGGAAGAGAACCCTTTTATGATGAGGTGTGCCACGTAGAAGGACTTCCTGACTACTGTGGCGATGTGACTATCAAAGGAGAGACTACTGTCCACCTGGGTCCCAAGGTCTCTTATCACACATTCAGTGTTAAGTAGATCACTGCCTATATGGTAGTTCATGGGTACAGAGTTTTTACCAAATGGGACGATACTGCACTTTTTGGCATTGAGCTTGAGGCCATGGCTCTGACACCAGGCATCTGTCTCAGCGAGGTCCTTCTGTAGGATGTCCACATCATTTAGGGACTTGACTATGGCTCCAAGTTTACAGTCATCTGCGAACTTCATTAGCCAGCAGCCTTCTGTGTTAGCCTGTACTTCAGATAAGTAGATACCAAACAGGAGAGGTCCCAGGATGGAACACTGTGGTACTCCACTTGTCACTGCTTTGAGGTCAGATTTGGAGTCTGCAACTTTTACAGTGTGGGTTCTGTCAGTGAGCCAGTTGGCAACCCATCTTGTGACGTTGGGATTTATACCTAGTTTAGTGAGTTTAGCTATAATTCCAGAATGGGGGATGG
Source organism: Protopterus annectens (assembly GCF_019279795.1). Lineage (NCBI taxonomy): Eukaryota > Metazoa > Chordata > Ceratodontiformes > Protopteridae > Protopterus > Protopterus annectens. The sequence continues at coordinate 657,242,802 of NC_056729.1, read as the reverse complement.
TGTCGAAAGCCTTGGCGAGGTCAAGATAGGCTGTGTGAACCATCTTACCCTCATCTACGGCTTTGGTGACTGCCTCAAAGAAGTCAATCAGGTTCAGGAGGCATGATCTGCCTTTCACAAATCTGAACTGGGTGGGATCCAGAGTTTGGAGGTTACCAATGTTTATGAGTTCCATGATGATACGTTTCATGGCCTTGCAGACCAGGCTCATCAGGCTAATAGGTCGATAGTTCCCAGAATCACTGGTGGCTCCCCCTTTGTGGAGTGGGATAACTGTTGCTGTGTGGCATTCGGTGTGCAGAAAGCCTGATGCGAGGCTATTATTGAACATGGTGCTTAAGTGGGGAGCCAGTTCATTCTGAAGTTTGTGTAAAATGCAGCCTGGGATGTTGTCCGGTCCCATGGATGCTGTGTTTTTGGCTTTAGAGAGTGCAGCTTTTACCTGCGTAGTTGTGATTACAGGGACTCTGCATTCTTTCTGTATAGATATGGGCCCTTTAGGGGGTGGGGGGTAAAGTTAGCACTGAACCTATCTGCCAGGATGTTGGCAATATCAGTTGGTTCTGTAATTTTCGTGCCACTGTGCTGTAACGTAGAGCAGATCTGGGTGTTGCCATTGAGATTTTTGACATAGCTATAGAATGCTTTGTGGTTGTCCTTAGAATTAGTGGCAATTTTGTTTTCGTAGCTATGTTTGGAGGATCTTATAAGTGATCTCATCTTCTTACTGAGGCTGACCAGGGAGCTCCTCCACTCATGGGATTTTACTCTCTTTTGCAACAGTTTCTTTGTTCTGTTTAACAGTTTGTTTATGGCATCAGACCACCAGATTGGCTTCCTTTTTTTGGAGGATAGCATCTTGGTTCTGTTTGGGATAGCATGATCCATGCACTTGTGTAAGTGCTTATAGAGTGCATTTGTGTAGGATTCAGCAGTTGTAACTGTATTGTCCATCTACATGGGTGTCATGAAGTTCACTACTTCTGTCTTAAGAAACATGAAGTTGGCTTTGGAGAAATTCTTTACCATGGTTTCTTTAATGGGGGGGTGGGGGCAGGATGTGGATATCAAGGGTGATTAGCTTATGGTCGGATCAGACCAACAAGGAGTTGACTTCAGATGTGGAACACTGGTCACTCATGTGGTAATGACTAGGTCAGAATATTGTTGCCCCTGGTGGGGGTGTGGATAAGTTGATCCAGGGCATTGGAGTTTATGAATTCCAGAAAGCGTTGAGGTAAGGAGTTGGTACATGAGTAGTTTTCCCAGTTAATGGTGGGGTAGTTGAAGTCACCCATTATTAGGGTGTTTGGTTGAACCCTAATATTTTCCAGTACATCAAGAAAAGAGGAGCAAGATTCCTGGGGCATGGTGGGGGGTCTGTAGAAAGCTACAATTTGGATTGCAGTTTTGCCCAGAGTTAATTGCACTTGGATAACCTCAGATGCATTACACTGACCAACTAGCCTGGAGGTGTGGATATCCTTAATGAATATGGACACACCTCTGCCTTTGGTGTTTCTGTCCAGGTTACATGGCCAGAAAGTGTGGTATGAGTTATAGCCTGGTAGTGCAGGCGTGGTCTCTGGAGCCTTGAACCAGGTCTCAGTCACTGCACAGATATCGATGTTCTCCATTTTAAGGACTGCCTCGAGTGAGTGCATTTCGAGATTTACATTTCTAGCATTGAGTAGCATTACCATCAGTTTTTGCTTGCCTGTTCCTGTTACGGTGGTGAAGTTGTTATTTGAACCTTGCCTAAAAAAGACACTACAGGGGCAGCAAGAGCCTTAGCCAGTATCTGGAATCCCAGGGGTGACAGGTGCAGGCCATCTGTGGCAAAGCATCATGGTCTGTTGACCATGTCATCCCAAGCAGACAGATACTGGATCCCCTCAGAATGACACCAGAAGCTTAGCCAATTGTTGAAGTCAATCATTTTGTCTTTGTACTGTGGTATCATTCTGGGTGATGGCAGAATGCTACTCAGGGCTAGAGTCATACCTGCCTGGGCTACAAGATCGGAGAGCTCTTCCATGTCTCTTTTCATGTAGTCCAGGGAGGTACGCCTCAGGTCATTCACACCAACATGGACAATGATAGAGTCATATTTGTACTTGTTGTGGAGTGACCTGAGTGCGTGGGTTATGTGGTGGATCCTGGCACCCGACAGGCAGCTGACAGTAACCTTCTCCTTGTTTAGCCTGGTGAGTGGGACAACAGTGTGCCTGACTATACAGTCACCTATGACTACTGTGTTGGGTACGTTGTTTTGCCTTATTGGTTGTGGTTGAGTGGCACACTGAGTCTGTGGGCTATGTGTCATTTGGGTTGTGTTGGAGAATGGAGGTTGCTTGCGTTTCTGCTTTGGAGGTCTCTGTTGCTTAGAAAGATTATTATTGAGTGCCACCGTGAATGTTTTTGTGTTATTATGTGTGGGTTTTGGTGGTGTAGACTTAGTGAGACTATGTGATGAGTGTGGTGTGGTGCAAATGTTTACCTTCTCCTCATGACTGTCAAGTTCAGTCTTGGTTGGAGAGAGCCTTACCTCCAGTTTGGCTAGAAAAGTGCATCTCTCACAGGTTGTAGTGTTGGGTGGTAGGAGGAGAGGGTTGTCTGTGTACATGAGGCAATTTCTACATTGCCTCAAGATGCCCAGATTCATCAGATAGACAGGAGAGAACACTGGGAGCTGACCCTTGGACATGCCTGAATAAAAAAGTATTTTCCTCTAGATAAGTGAGGAAAGTGAGTACAAAGGTTGTTTTTCTCTAAGCAAGTAAGAAAAGTAAGTACAAAAACTGTTTTCCTCTAGGTAACAAGGAAGGTCGAGTGCTATAGTAATTAGCAGCTTATTTAGTGCTTACAAGTTCTGAACAAGTGCTGAGCACGGGTAAGCAAATTTAAGTGCTAAAACTAAGAATCTGTATCTGGACTAAACTAGTTACAGGAAGGGGAGGAAACAAGTGCAAATACGGACTTTAAGATCAGAAAGTTGAGAGTGAGATGGAAAAACTGCCCAAACAGCCAATAACTACAATTTCTGGGCCAGAACCACTCCTTATGTGGTAGATAGGTTACCTAGTGCTTACCACTCCCACTGACAAGCTGGAAGGCTTTCCTCCAACACAGAAAGCTTGGGGGGGGGGGCTCAGAAGCTTACATACAGTCCTGGATACAGCAAATCTGAATCTGGACTACACTAGTTACAGGAAAGGTAGGAAACAGATTTTTATATATATATATATATATATATATATATATATATATATATATATATATATATATATATATATATATATATATATACAGAAAAGTAGCTAAAATAGCAGTGAAAACAATTCAAATGCAGTGCAAGCTAGCACACTTGAGTATGTAGCAATGGCAGACCAAACAGTTTAAAAAATGCAATTAAATTAAAAATGATTAAAAACAAGTGTAGAAGGAGTCTGCAAAAGCCTCCAAATTTAAACAACAAGACAGGAATAGGGAGGGTAGGTAGGGGAAAACCAACACCTTCAGGAGAGAGCTGAAAAACTGTACAGTAAAGCAAAAATATCAGTGCACAACTCTGAAGTCAGCCAGCAATGATATAAAATTAGTCAAACAACAATTAACAGTACACAACTCTGAAGTGCCAGAAAAATATACTTTGCTCTGTATATCTCCAGATAGTTTGAAGAGCACTCTGTCAGGACACAGGAAGGCTCCAGCAATGATATGCAGGCTGTTGCTAAGAGGGTCTAATTTTATGCAAATAATCCTTGAGATAGTCAATAACACACAGGATGTAAAACCAGTTATACCAACTTAAGACACAGAGAAATAGGGGGGAGGGGGGAAAACACCTTCATCAGAGATCTGAAAAACTATACAGTGAAGCAAAAATAACAGTGCACAACTCTGAAGTCAGCCAGCAATGATATAAAATTAGTCAAACAACGATTAACAGTACACAACTCTGAAGTGCCAGAAAAATATACTTAGCTTTGTATATCTCCAGATAGTTTGAAGAGCACTCTGTCAGGACACAGGAAGGCTCCAGCAATGATATGCAGGCTGTTACTAAGAGGATCTGTGGAATGTGCTTTATTGCTCTAGTTTCTGTTAGAATATACATGCGAAATGTCTTCTATTGTTGTAAGTTTCTGTGCAGGTGTTAGATTGCTAAATAATGCAGTTTGTGGCCTGAGAACTCAGACCAAGTGTTAAGATGATGCAATATGAATACTGGGAAAACCTAAGTGTCAAAAATGATGTAATTTGGGAGGGCCTTAGAGACATGTTTGTTAGTAATGTTTAAATACTATTTTCTCACAAGAGACAGGGAGCATTTTGATCTTAGATATCTAACTCAGCACTCTGCCTAAGCTCACATGTAAATTTTCGCACTGTGATTTCTTGTAGGAATAGTTAAAGCTAGTAAAGATTAAATAGGTATTTCTCTTTGAAATCAGACCTGTCCTACTGTATTATTTTAAGTTTTTGTGTGATCTATGAACTCTTATTTATCTCTGTGGTGTAGTAGTTTTGTCTTGTGTTTTAATTATTTATTATTAAATATTTTAAAAACCTTTACCTATGGCTGGTTGTGTAGAAATAAGCTCAACCCAAATGACACATAGCCCGCAGACTCAGTGTGCCACTCAACCACAGCCAATAAGGTAAAACAACATACCCAACACACTAGTCATAGGTAACTGTATAGTCAGGCACACTGATGTCCCACTCACCAGGCTAAACAAGGAGAAGGTTACTGTCAGCTGCCTGTTGGGTGCCAGGATCCACCCCATAACCCATGCACTCAGGTCATTCCACAACAAGTACAAATATGACTCTGTCATTGTCCATGTTGATGTGAACGACCTGAGATGTACCTCCCTGGACTACATGAAAGAGACATGAAAGAGATCTCCAATCTTGTAGCCCAGGCAGGTATGACCCCCGCCCTGAGTAGCATTCTGCCTTCACCCAGAATAATGCCGCAGTACAAGGACACTAGTCATAGGTAACTGTATAGTCAGGCACACTGATGTCCCACTCACCAGGCTAAACAAGGAGAAGGTTACTGTCAGCTGCCTGTTGGGTGCCAGGATCCACCACATAACCCATGCACTCAGGTCATTCCACAACAAGTACAAATATGACTCTGTCATTGTCCATGTTGGTGTGAACGACCTGAGATGTACCTCCCTGGACTACATGAAAGAGACATGAAAGAGCTCTCCAATCTTGTAGCCCAGGCAGGTATGACCCTCGCCCTGAGTAGCATTCTGCCATCACCCAGAATAATGCCCAGTACAAGGACAAAAGGATTGACTTCAACAATTGGCTAAGCTTCTGGTGTCATTCTAAAGGGATCCAGTATCTGTCTGCCTGGGATGACATGGTCAACAGACCACAATGCTTTGCCAGAGATGGCTGCCACCTGTCACCCCTGAGATTCCAGATACTGGCTAAGGTTCTTGCCGCCCCTATAGTGCCTTTTTTAGGCAAGGTTCAAATGACAAATTCACCACCATAACAGGAACAGGCAAGCAAAAACTGAGGGTGATGCTACTCAATGCTAGAAGTCTAAATCTCAAAATGCACTCACTCGAGGCTCTCCTTAAAATGGAGAACATCGATATCTGTGCAGTGAATCAGACCTGGTTCAAGGCTCCAGAGAGTACCCCTGCACTACCAGGCTATAACTCATACCACACTTTTTGGCCATGTAACCTGGATCGGAACACCAAAGGTGGAGGTGTGTCCATATTCATTAAGGATATCCAGACCTCCAGGCTAGCTGCTCAGCATAATGCAGCCGAGGTTATCCAAGTGCAGCTAACTCTGGGCAAAACTGCAATCCAAATTGTAGCTTGCTACAGATCCCCCACCATGCCCCAGGATTCCCACTCCTCTTTTCTTGATGTACTGTAAAATATTAGGGTTCAACCAAACACCCTAATAATGGGCAATTTCAACTACCCCACCATTAATTGGGAAAACTATTCATGTACCAACTCCTTCACTCAATGCTTTCTGGAATTCATAAACTCCAGTGCCCTGGATCAACTTATCCACACCTCCACCAGGGGCAACAATATCCTAGATCTAGTCATTACCAACATGAGTGACCGGTGTTGCACACCTGAAGTCAATGCCTCATTGGTCCGATCCGACCATAAGCTAATTACCCTAGATATCCACATCCTGCCCCCACCCCCCATTAAGGAAACCATGGTAAAAAATTTCTCCAAAGCCAACTTTATGCTTCTTAAGACAGAAGTAGTGAACTTCATGACACCCATGCAGATAGACAATACAGTTATGACTACTGAATCCTACACAATTGCACTTTATAAGCACTTACACAAGTGCATGGATCGTGCTATCCCAAACAGAACCAAGATGCTATCCTCCAAAAAAAGGAAGCCAATCCGGTGGTCCCCTGCCATAAACAAACTGTATAACAGAAGGAAGAAACTGTTGCAAAAAAGAGTAAAATCCCATGAGTGAAGGAGCTCTCTGGTCAGCCTCAGTAAGAAGCTGTGATCCCTGATAAAATCCTCCAAAGCTAGTTATGAAAACAATATCGACACTGATTCTAAAGACAACCACAAAGCATTCTATAGCTATATCAAGAATCTCAATGGCAACACACAGACCTGCTCTGAGTTACAGCACAATGGCACTAAATATACAGACCCAGCTGATATTGCCAACATCCTGGCAGATAGGTTCAGTGCTAGCTTTACCCCCCTCTCATCCCCTAAAGAGCCCATCTCTATACTGGAAGAATGCAAAGTTCCTGTAATCATGGCTGCACAGGTAAAAACCACACTCTCCAAAGCCAAGAGCACAGCATCCATGGGACCAGACAACATCCCAGGCTGCATTCTACATGAACTACAGAACGAACTGGCACCCCACCTAAGTACCATGTTCAATCATAGCCTCACCTCAGGCTTTGTGCCTGCTGAATGGTGCACAGTGACAGTTATCCCACTCCACAAGGGGGGAGCCACCACGGACCCCGGGAACTATGACCCCATTAGCCTGATGAGCCTGGTCTGCAAGGCCATGGAAAGTATCATCATGGAACTTATAAACAAAGACACTGGTAATCTCCAAACTCTGGACCCCACCCAGTTCAGGTTTGAAAAAGGCAGATCATGTCTCCTAAACCTGATAGACTTCTTTGAAGCAGTCAGCAAAGCCGTAGACGAGGGTAAGGTGGTTCAATTAGCCTATCTAGATCTTGCCAAGGCTTTCGATGCCATCCCCCACTCTGGAATTATAGATAAACTCACTAAACTAGGTATAAATCCCTATGTCACAAGATGGGTTACCAAATGGCTCACTGACAGAACCCATACTGTGAAAAGCAGACTCCATATCCGACTTCAGACCAGTGACAAGTGGAGTACCACAGGGTTCAGTTCTAGGTCCTCTCCTGTTTGGTATCTACTTCTCTGAAGTGCAGGCTAACACAGAAGGTCTTTGGCTAGTGAAGTTCGCAGATGACTCCAAACTAGGAGCCATAATCAAAACTCCTAACAATGTGGACATCCTAAAAAGGGCCTTACTGAGACAGATGCCTGGTGTCAAAGCCATGGCCTCAAGCTCAATGCCAAAAAGTGCATTGTCTTCTCCTTTGGTAAAAACTCTGTACCCATGAACTACAATATAGACGGTAGTATACTTAACACTGAAAGTGTGATAAGAGTCCTTGGGACACAGGTGGACAGTAGTCTCTCCTTTGATAATCACGTCACCACAGCAGTCAGGAAATCCTTCTACGTGGCTCACCTCATCACAAAAGGTTTCTCATCCAGAAAAAAAGAGGTCATTGTTCCCCTCTACTCATCACTCATTAGACCTATTATAGAGTACAACATCCCTTTTGGTATGTACCTCACAAGACATCTACAGCAACTGGAAAGGCTGCAGAAATACCTCACAAAGAGGATTACCGGCCTCAAACAGATGCCCTACGCAGACCGTCTCAAAAAACTCCAGGTTTACTTCGTCGCATATCGCCTACTCAGAGGTGATCTTTATCTAACATACAAAGCTATGTCAAACCCAGAGCTGTTGGACATGCTCCACTTAAAGAAATCCTAATCCCTCTGAGCTACATGCTCTAGGGACCTAAACCTTGTCACCACAATAAACAGAACATGCTGGAGGGATAGATTCCTGTCCCGGAAACTTCCCATACTCTGGAATAAACTACCTATCTATATCAAACAAAGCTCCTCATTAGCACTCTTCAAGAAAAATCTTGATGATTGGATGGGAAATAGGAAATTCACCCCGGGGATCACTTCTGTGGCTCTGCTCGACAGTGGCACAGGAAAATAATTTTCTTGGGTGGCAAAAGCCAGGGTACCTTTTTGGCTGGACTTGTATAGGCCAAGGGCTGATAGCCTAGTACTTACCTATGAACCTATGAACCTAAATTCTGGTCATAAACTTTAGCCTTAAAACAATGGGCATGAAACCTTCATCCAGCTGCACTGGAGCCAAATTCTAACATGAAAGGGTCACAACATGCTTCACTGGGCCAGTAGAGTGCAATGTTGTCACATATTTTGCAGTTTCACATTTCACAGTATTCTTTACACTCAAGAAACTTAACTGTATTTTACATTTATTATCAAGAAAACATGCCTGTATTTTACATTTATTTACAAATGCCAGAATTATATATCAGATTCTATTTGACTAGGCTGGCAGCCTTTGCCCATCTCTCCCCAGTCGTCACAAATGTGACCAGAATGTGATAGAAAAATGTAAGGTCCTTCACTAATGCATCTACAAGCTGTACAATTATGACATTTATAAGTGCCCTGTCTCTTTTGTTTAAATGGTGGGGGAATGTGTGTGGAATTCCTTTCAAGCAAGTAAGTGTTCAATACACTGACTTTTCCTGTACACAAATGCAGGAACTTTTCCTATTACACTAGAGATGTCACTATTCCCAGCAATAATTTTCTAGTTATTATGCATAATATTTTTAATAATTACACTGTCCACTGTCATATCCAAACAAAATCTAGGTGCTATGTTATGTTGTGATTCACCTGTATTATGTAGTAAAGATCCAGCAATCTTTTTAGAGAATCCATATATCCAAATTGGACCAATCTGTGTTTTATGTTTTGATCGTATCTCTTTAGCAGTACATGAGAAAAGCTCTTTGTTTACCATCTAGCTAAAAACAAAGAAGTGATAACAGGTATTTCCTTTTCAAAATCTATATCTCTGCTGTTCATCCTAGAAGCCCAAATGAATTGGCCCCTAGGAATGTTCTTCATGTATGTTGGATGGTGTCTCCTATAGTATAAATAACGGTTTGAAAAGGTACTTTTACAATGTATATAGCTATGAAATCTTGAAGAAGTACTACCATACCATAATTCCACATCCAACAAACTTCAAGCTTCTTTTTTTTTTTGATTTTGTTAAAAGAAAGGAGGGTGTTTCAGAAACTCTTGTATTTAGCTGTGTGAGTGAGCTAAAGACTTAGGATGTGTGGGTGGTATTCAAGCTTTGTTTTTATTTTGTTAGCAGAAAGGAGTGTGACTGTGTGCTTTACTTGAATAAATACTCATCACTGGCCTTTTATCCTTCATTATTTTTTGTTAAGCCCCAGTTTCTTGAGCTAGCGGGTTGAGAGTCATGCTGTTCCCTTGCCGTGAACACACATAATCCAAGACATGCACCACTCACTGTAACTCAGGCAGGCAACTTCTTAACTCTGTTTTATCTGAGAGGTCAAACAAGTTAAAAATAATATTTCTGATGAAATACAGCAATGTAAAATTCCAGGCATATCGTTAACCTGAATGTGTGTTTATATGTTTGTGTGTGTGTGTGTGTGTGTGTGTGTGTGTGTGTGTGTGTGTGTGTGTGTGTGTGTGTGGCGGGGGGGGGGGGTAATGAAGCAGCTAGAACCCTACTGGTTAAATCATTGACTTATCCAATTGTGTGCATGTGTGCGTGCGTGCATGCGTGCATGTGTGTGAGAAAGTGTGTTCATATGTTTTGGTGGGGTGGATGCCAGCTGGATTCCTGAATGGCCCTATTGGTAAATTATTCTTCCAGTATCTCCTTCTCACATTAACAAAGAACATGCCTAGAAAATAAATCAGTAGCACATAGATGACTGGCAAAAATTACTTACTGAACTATTATTTTATCTAAATATTACAAATGATATAGAACAGACTACTATGTTTCATATTTCATGCACCAATATTGCCTGATGCATTAGGCCTTGAAGTTTCAGGGAGCTGCTAAATTAGGTTGCATTTATTATTATTATTATTATTATTATTATTATTACTATTATTATTTCAAAACAGAACAGCTCATTCATTTTATTTCTACATGTATGGAATGCCCTATGATATTGGTTATAATCAGAACTGTACATTAATTTTCCCAGCACCTTTAAATAACGCTAATGATGCTGATGATGCCCTCTAATGTACTGATCAGGTGCAGAACTCTCAACTGTCCAGATTTTCACAGAATGTACAGATTTTTGCCTCATATTTTCATAGTTTCATAGTTTCATAGTTTAGTACTAGGCTATCTGCCCTGAGGCATTTGCAAGCCTAGCCCTAGAGATGTGGCTTTCGCCACCCCATGTAGTGGTACTAAGGTGTATAGAATAAATTTAGAATACTGTGCTTTTGTCTAGTAGTGACACATTGAAGACCCCCTTACTTATTAAAATTAGTTTACTGTGCCTCTGTTAAGTAGCGACACAGGTGACCCCGGGTAAACCTACGATCTCCCATCCACTCCAAGATTTCTCTTGAAGAGAGTCAGTGAGGGCTCTGCCTAACATGGACTGGGATTTTGTTCCAGAGTATGGGAAGCCTCTGAGTTATGAATCTGTCCCTCCAGCATGTTCTATTCATGTTTGTACTGAGGTTTAAATCTTTGGCTCTCGTGGTTCTTATGGATTTTGATTTTTGAGGTGGAGCATGTCCATCAATTCCTGGTTGGACATGGCCTTGTATGTCAGGCACAGATCACCTCTGAGCAGGCGGTATGCTACTGAATAGAGCTGGAGTTTCTTTAGCCTGGCAGCATATGACATATGTTGGAAACCCTTGATCCTCTTGGTGAGGTACTTCTGGGGTCTCTCCAGCTGTTGTAAGTGCTGGGTGAGGTACATACCAAATGGGGCATTGTACTCAATCATGGGCCTGATTAGGGAGGAGTACAGGGGCACGATGACCTCCTTTGATCTGGATGTGAACCCCTTCATGATAAGGTGGGCAAGGTTGAAAGTCTTTCTAACCACTTTGGCAACGTGAGTGTCAAACCGAGAGGTCATTATCAACTTGGGTCCCCAGGTCTCTGATTACTTTTTCGGTACTCAGTGGGTTACTGTCTATGTGATAATTTGTGGGTATTTTGTTTTTCCCAAAGGGGATGATTATACATTTCTTGGCATTCAGTTTAAGGCCGTGATTCCGTCACCAGTTGCCCGTTTCGGTGTGGCCTTTCTGTAGGATGTATGTGTCAGCTGGTGTATCGACTATGGCGCTTAGTTTGCAGTCATCTGCGAACTTTGTCAGCCACAGCCCTCCCATGTTTGCTTTCACACCTGAGAAGTAAATGCCGAACAAGAGGGGTCCCAGGACAGAGCCCTGTGGGACACCACTTGTGACTGGCTTTGAGTCTGACATGGCTCCCACAATCTTGACTTTATGGGTTCTGTTCTTTAGCCAAACCCATCTTGTGACATATGGATTTACTTTTAAGCTGTTTAGCTTTTCTATGATCCCCGAGTGGGGTATTGTCTCGAAGGCTTTAGCCAAGTCCAGGTAGGCTGTATGGACTGCCTTGCTCTCATCAATGGCTCTAGTGACTGTTTCGAAAAAGTCAACCAGGTTCAAAAGGCAGGATCTGCCTTTTACAAAGCCAAACTGGGTGGGATCAAGTGTCTGTAGGTCCCCAATGTCGTTGTTTATGAGTTCCATAATAATTCTTTCCATAGCTTTGCAAACCAGGCTGGTCAAGCTTATGGGGCGGTAGTTCCCAGGGTCTGTAGTGGAGCCTCCCTTGTGGAGTGGGACCACTGTCACTGTACGCCAGTGTTCAGCTACATATCCTGTAGTAAGGCTAAGGTTAAATAACATTTTTATATGCGGGTTTAGCTCCTCTTGGAGTACACGTATCACGCAGCCGGGGATACCATCAGGTCCCATAGATGCTGTGTTTTTTGCTTTGTTGAGGGCGGTTCTCACCTGGACATCAGAGATGACAGGGAGGTTACATTCAGCTGGGATGAGTATTTCTTCTTTTGGAGGTGAGGGAGGGGAGAAATTTGCACTGAACCTGTCTGCCAGAATGTTGGCAATATCTGTGGGTTCGGTAAATTTTTTGTCGTTGTGTACTAACTCTGAGCATATCTTAGTGTTTCCGCCCAGGTTTCTAACATAACTGAAGCATGCTTTGTGGTTATCTTTAGTGTCCTTGGCGATTTTTCTCTCAAAGTTGGCCTTGGATATTTTTATGAGAGAACGTAGCTTTCTACTAGTGCTGATCAGAGATGCCATCCCTTTATGGGATTTTGCTCTGTCTTGCAGTAGCTTCCTTCTTTTGTTATACAATTTGTTTATGGCTGGGGTCCACCAGACAGGACGCTTTCCTTTGGTGGAGAGGGTCTTGGTTTTATTTGGGATTGCACGATCCATGCATTCTTGGAGATGTCCGTAGAAAGCATTTGTGTAGGATTCAGCATTGTGGGATGTGGTTTCCATTGGCCCTGAGGGCTTAAATGATACCATCTCAGTCTTGAGAAGTGTAAAGTCGGCTTTTGAGAAGTTTCTCACTGTAGTCTTTTGTGCTGGGGGTGGAGGTGGTAAATGTATATCCAGGGCGATTAGTTTGTGGTCAGATCTCACCAGTGAGGGCAATACTTCCGGTGTGGAGCATTTTGTCCCCATGTTTGTGATGATCAGGT
>NC_056729.1:657144826-657224826 GCF_019279795.1 Protopterus annectens | reverse complement strand
TTGGAAACTCAGTCATATAATCTCAACAGTATGAATTTTGAGTTTCTGTAAACTCAAGCTTCTGACATAGACCCGACATTAATATACCAATTCTGACTTATCAAATGCATATCCATCACCCTTATATCTTCTGTAGACACATGTAGCACAGACCCCGAAGTAAGATTATTTTTTTTTTTATTTATTGTTTACTTACTATTGTATCGCATTGTTTGCACATTTGCTTTTTTGTGAAATTTTCAGGTTTCAAAAGTTCTGCATGAAAGTATTTGTAAGATCTAACAAAACTAAATTACACACCTATGGAGTTAAATGAATTTTGTAAAACTAAAAGTGAAAATCCTGGCAAAACATGAAGCACAAAAAAATGAGTCTTCTTTCATTAGTCACTCAGAGAAAATACTGAACAGAAAAACAACTATACAAAAACCATCACCTGAAGGTACTGCATGAAACCTCTTCACATAGCTTCTGATACATTTATTTTAATAGCACAAATATTGGAAAGCATTGAATTGTTTCCTGTCACCCAAAATTCCTAAGGGTGCTGTTTAGCAAAGGGTCATTTGCCCATGGTCATTCATGAGCACAGTGGGAATGTATTGATTTGCCTTGTCTGTAGAGTTAAACCTGTTTGGTTCACTGGCTAAACAAATCCCTGGTATCTAGATTTCTTTCGCTCTCCCTTTCTTTTGTTTCAGCTGTTTCAGCCATTTTCAATAGCAATATTTTAACATGTACTCTTTATTACATTTTCTTTCTGCCAAATTATATGTATCTATGTCCATCTCTGTCTGCTTATTTAAAGAGCTGGATTGTACTATTAAACAGTAGTACAGAAAAAGCAAGAATGTTTCTCTTAGCTCCATTCCTTATACGACAGCTTAATTACTTATCTTCAAGCTGCATGCAATGCATTTTATTATAAAAACAAAGGAAATTAACATAAAGCAGATAGTACAAGTAATCTGGAACCGGAAAAGCACAGCAGAGGAAAAGAAGCTGATTAGAATTCAGGTCACTGTGTATTTTCAGGCTTGGTAGGTTGCCATCTATAGATACCGTTTTTTTTAGTGCACTTAGCAAATATTTACATCAGATTAGCAAGTCAACAAGGTAAAGGAATAAATAGATCTTTCTTTTAATGAAGGGATACTTATCTTATAACCATTTGTAGGCAGTTTCTCTTGTACTAGGCAAACAATTTTTGCCATGCCCTGCATTGTAACTTGTGTTAGCAGTAAGTTGTAATTTTCTTTTTTTTTTCCAAGCTTCATAAAACACATTTGCTAAATGCAACCATATATATTAGATTCAATGTAAAGGGTACATTTTATTCATTAAATTAGATTTCTGTAATGGAGTATGTCACAAAAGAGCAAAATATACTGTTTTCAAGTATTATATTATTTGAGCAGAAACTGTATCACACATCAGTATTTCAGAGTATGAACAGAAAGGCAGAAACAGACAATATAATAACAGTCTAGCATAATGCTATACAAAACAATATGCAATGAACACAGGGCAACAAATTACATAGCCACAATAAAAAAAAAAAACTCCTGCACTGGGTTATTTACTGTCCAGACTAATCTTAATTAATAAAACCATGAGCGGTATTCACAGTCTGGGGCTGCATATTTTCATAGTGGTGATCCACGAAGAGCATTGCTATGTGTATATACAAATCCCCAGACTCTGAGCTTGCATACAAAGATGCAAAGGAGTTGCTGTAAACATGTCCCTATCACAAAAGTGTAACATGCTTAACACATAAACAATAGGGGGACACCTATTGCACTCTTAAGGGGCTTTACATGTATGAAAATCAGCTTGATTCATAGACACAAATCTATAATGAACTCATTTGCGACCAAAGTGTGTAAATCACCCTCAAGTTATGTCACAAAGAAGCAGTTTTCAGGGAGAATATGGAGGTGTGATTGGAAATTAACTGGTGTCTCTGCATACCTGGACATTTTACTGAAGGGGTCACTTGGGTAAGTGTTTCATTTTGGTACCTGTGCATATTAGGGCATGTTACTGAAGGGGGTCGCTTGGGTGAACATTTCATTTTAGTGCTTGTGTATACCTAATGCAAACTAATGAAGGGGTTACTGGGGGAAATAATTTGTGCAAACTTAGACAAAAGTTCATGGATTGCAACTCAGATATCAAAGGCAAAGTATCACTTTTAACAGCAGATGCGTGTACTGCAGGGATGTTAACTATGAAATGCAAAACCACCTCATTAGCTTACTATACTTTCCAGCATTTCTCATTTGCATCCCATTATTTTTAGGCCTTGCACATTAGCATAAATGGCCTCTTTGAGTCTTGCCTTTGCTACACTCATTTATAAGCATCATAAGTTCCCCTATCGCATTTGTGCAAGTGACAATGAATACAGGCCCAAGTGTTTGCTTATAAGCTGAGTCCTTACCTACTCAAGTCTGGATGTTAACCCACAGAATAGGCACTATTAATTAGCAGAAGTGTGTGTGTGTGTGTGTGTGTGTGTGTGTGTGTGTGTGTGTGTGTGTGTGTGTGTATATATATATATATATATATATATATATATATATATATATACATATTATATATATATATATATATATATATATATATATATATATATATATATTTATATATACACAATGCTAATTAAAATACTGGTATGAAATATCTTACAATAGGGTGGAGCAGTAAATGTCACTTTAACTTAGATACTTACATGCAAAGCGTGCTTTTTCTGTGGCAGATAATCTATATATATTCCACAGGAAAGTCTTGACAGATTTTTAAAGCAGCACACGTCTGTCTGTGACAAGAGGCAGGAGTTACTAACAGATAATGCTGATACATAGATGGTACTGCATCATACCCACATATGGAAGATGGGGCACTGACAAATATTGCCTCCAGAAATTCTCTGCCATTTACTTTTGCACTTACTATTATGCAACTTATAACTACAAAGAGATAAGAATACCCAGTGAAGTACATGTAGGCCTGGTTCCTCCCAACAAGATACATTTTGTTTTCTCACTAACAAGTCAGCTTCTCTTGCTGTATAGCATGATGTTCTGGTTATGCAGTTATCTTATCTCTTTCTGTCTCTCTGCTTTACACACACACACACACACACACACACACACACACACACACACACACACACACACACACACACACACACACACACACACACACACACACACTATCACTCTTATTGTTCTTGCTGTTTCCATGTGGGACTAAACCAGGCTTCTTGACATCAAGGAATGATGGCTGATATTGGGTTTTGAATACTGAATATCCTAGTGTAAGCCAGAGGGCAGGGAGGTGAAAATAATCATAGTATTCCCAAGTATCTTTTTGTCAGTTATGGAGATGATTTTATTTATTTTATTTTATTTTTTGGGGGGGGGCTGGCCTGCATCTGAGAGGACCCATGTACATCTCTCCTCCTGCTCCTCTACTTAGGCTTTCTACACTGGTTTTACTTAAATTCTTAATTTATACATTTGATTGCCACATGTAACTTTTTTTATGACCTCACCTCCTCCATTACCTGCCAGGGAAGTTTCGGCTGTCAACCAACTGCAGACAAAAAAGACAAGTTCTGTTTTTATTTGAACAATTTTGCAATCTGTGAAGCAGTGAACATGCCAAAAAACTGAGAAGTGGTTTAAAGTCTGTCCTTGTTAATCCTCATGCATTAAATGTTGAATAGTGTGTGGTCTAGTGATATTCCATTGGAAGTTGACTAGAGTAATGGCACTCTGGTATTGCTTCTCGCACCATGAACCCAGTTTGTAATGAAAGCAGCGTGGTATAACCACAAAAAGCTGAAGCATAAGCAAATGGAAGCTGGACTGGGCATGGATTGTTTAAAAGCAGTTTTATAGAAAAGGTCAGTTTTAAATTGGGTTAAATAAATTTTGTTTATGTATTCTTAACTGCTAGAGAACCATGCACTCTTCATCTACCAGTCTGCCTGTCTAAAATCTATATATCTGGTCATCTAAATATCTGGATCTATTGACATGTATAATCATTCCAGGGTTCAACTACAGCTTGTTAAGAGTAATGCAGTCAAAGCATCAACCATATGAAAAAAAAAGACTGAAATAATATTTTCCAGGAGACCAAGACCCCATCCCCTCCACACATATATATATAGAGAGAGAGAGAGAGAGCAATCGCACAGACACTGCACTATCAATGGTTTCTTAAGAGGAACAATGACTGGGAAGCTAGATGTCAGGGAATCAAACTTAGGAAAATGAACTCTAGCATGCTTTCAACTTACAGAATACATAATCCACTATATTTAGACAGGCTGCACTACATATACTAAAACTGAAAGGATAAAGAAAAATGCAATTATTTTTCTTGAAGAAAGCAAGTGACAAACCTTGCAAGTTTTTCACTGCATTGTCGTAGGAATAACTGTTTGATTAGATAATTGTAGTTCATAGGTGATTACTGCGCTATTGACACTCGGGTGCCTTCTTAAGCCTAGCCATATTTCCCAAGGTGAAAATCAAACCCTGTACCTACTGTCTTGTTGTATATTGTATATTATACCATGGATCCCATTAGTCATCCAGTGAGAAATGGGCATTTACCCATGAAAACATTTATTATAATCCTTGAAAGAATTAGACATGACATTTCAACATAGTAATAACAAATGGCCAGACAATTCCAGAATGAGAGTATCAATATATATCCCATGACTTCACAATGTCAGCTTTCATATAAATGTCATCCTGCATCATACAAACAAGTCTATAAGTCACTGAGTTTAACATACACATCAGTGATGCATGTTTAAAAAAACACTAGAAACATTTAGTCTCCTGTCAAATGATGTATTTCTAGGAAATACACAAGGTTAAAATAATAGATAAACCTATTTCAGACACATATCTGCACTGGCTTCAACTCATAGCACTTGTTTATACAAACAAAAAAATCATACCACTACTAATTGACCTTTACACAATATGCACATTGCCATGAAACCATTCTATCTTTAAGTTAAATAGACAGTAGTTTGAATTGCACTTAACTGCATGTAAAGAGGCAGATGCACCACTTCATTGTCTGTACTTTAAAGTATCAACAAATATAAGCAATTATAAAAAAATAATAAGTGAATGCAAAAATTAACTTTTCATATTTAGTGTAATAATATATATTATGTTCTAACACACCAGTTTGTGTTCATAGGTTCATAGGTGTTTACTAGGCCAATGACCACAAGAGCCTTTTTAAGCCTAGCCATGCATCCTGAATATCTGACAAGTAATTTACTTGTGTTACTTTATATACATCTCTCCGTTAACTATAATCGGTAAACCTAACCAATCCAAAGTGTGTGTGTGTGTTTATTTATATGTATGTGTGTATATATATATATATATATCTATATATATATATATATATATATATATATATATATATATATATATATATATATGGGTCTACCTGACAACACCGAAAGCTGATAACGCCGACGACGAGAAGACCGACACCAGAAGATCGAAAACTGGGATGACCGACGGATGAAAACCCCGACGCTGAGAACACCGGCATGTGAAAAGGCTGTGTAAGTATGCGGTAGTGACGGACGTTAGGGTTAGGGTGCGAGTAAGAAGTGTGTGATATTGACGGACTCTAGGGATAGGGGTGGGTTAAGTGAGTTAGGGTTAGGGCGCGGGTCAGGTGAGTGTGCGATAGTGACAGTCTTTAGGGTTAGGGGCGGGATAAGTGAGTTAGGGTTAGGGCGCGGGTTAGGTGATTGTGCGATAGTGACGGACCTTAGGGTTAGGGTTTGGGTTAAGGTTGTAGATAGTTGTGTATGTAAGGTTTAGTGTGGGTTTGTAAGGATTTTGGTGTGCTTGTCTTGTGTGTGTGCTTTTTGGACAGAGGATTTGTTTTGTTTGTTGATTGTCGGGATTGTGGTGTGTCAGGCATGTGAGGTTTCGTGTTTGTGAACTTTCGGTTATGTGGTGTCGGTGATTTCGTTGTCGGTGTTGTAGTGCATTGGTGTTGTCAGGTAGATCCATATATATATATATATATATATATATATATACATATATTATATATATTATATAGACAGAGATAGATATACAGATGTATATATACACACACACACACACACACACACACACACACACACACACACACACACACACACACACACACACACACACACACACATGTATCAAAGTATAATAGCAATAATCACTGGTTGTGTTGCAGGTTATACAGTATTTCTCCATTTGTGCATCAGTTAGACCACAAGGTTGAAACCAATGATGTGGTTTAAATTGCAGCACTTGTGGGTCAATCAAGTTGATTACTGCTTAATTATGCATTATGTAGCATATACCTATGTTATATTTCTTACTTTGGAAAAATTATGTCACCACAGACAATAATGGCTGTCCCCACTCTTCATTCAAGCTTATTTCTTCAGTATATCACATACAGATTTTTTGTCTTCTTCATATAATTTCATTATGTTTAATCACAAGACAGGTTTCAGATTTAGAGTGCGCTATTTCTATAAATGCATTATTTCATAACAGCTGTATGTAAAAGACGTGTTTGAGTGTGTGTGTGTGTGGGGGTGGTCCTGCTATGCAATGACATCCCATTCAGAATTAGTTCCCTGAATTCCATCCATTAAGTGCTGTGGTAACCAAGAATAGTGTGGAATGAGTACTGGAAAATTAATTAATTTGTATCTCATTGATTTTACTAGTGTTATTTTGTCTTTGAGCCTTTCATTTTTGGAAATTCTTTTACAAGGAACACTTAAAGTGAACCATGTAATCAATGATGACAGTCTAGCATTCAAAGCACATAATCCATCCATCCATCCATCCATCCATTCATCCATCCATCCATCCATCCATCCATCCATCCATCCATCCATCCATCCAACCACAACCCCTTTTCCCATTTTTGCACATGAGGTTGGGGTGTCATTTCAGTGGCAATCATCTAGAACCAGGGTTCAAAGCACATAAATGATTAGAAAATAAAATATTTGTAAATGGTACATTAGCCATTCAGAAAATGGTTTGATGACCTTCATTATGGCAGACTGAAGGCAATTATTTTACTAGTTGCCATTTAACTATACATTGCAAACCAAAATTAAAGCTCCTTAATGTATGTGTTGTGACCAGCTATATCACCAAAGCCTAGACAGCGGCCATTTTGATGCTCTTACAGAAGGGAGGTTCCTGAAATGCACATATAATGGACCTCAATCTTTCGTGACAAATTAATAGAACACATTGCCATCATGAGTTCTTTTCCAAGTATATGTCTCACCTATGGAAAAACTACCATTAAGTAAAGTAGTACCTTTACTACATTTATGACTAACTTAGATAACTAGATGGGAAGTCACTAATTCTCCATGGGCCTACCTTGTCTGACTCCCCCTGAGACAAAAAGTAGCTCTTGATGTTGGGTGTTGTGACTAGACTAGTAATGGTCTGACAACTAGTTGCCTAGTACGTACCTATTAACCTTTGTTGAAAGGTTGGAAGTTGGGGTTAGCAAAGGGGTTTACCTCACAGACACAAGGATGAGAGGAAAAGTGGCTAGGCTTAAAATGACCCACAAGAGTGGTTAGCTTAGTACTTACCCATGAACTGGGTGTATATTACGTTATCGAACTTTTAAAAGTTCAAATGTCATATGGTCGAAGCCATAAAAAAGCGGGGAAAAAATAAACAACCGAAAAAAACCTACCTGACCATTTTCACCCCCCCCCCCCCCCGCTCTTTAAATATACCAACTCTGAGATAGCACTACAGTGCAGGAAAGGGAAATCTTCCCATTTCGCACTGTAAGATGATCTTCGTTGAAACATTTGAACTTTTAAAAGTTCGATCATAGGGTGTTGACTATATGATGTTCAAACTTTTAAAAGTTTGATAATGTAATATATACCCCATGAACCTGTAAAGGACATGGTTGCCTTGACAACAAGCTCTAATGGACATCTATGAATCTGAAATGTCACACCATGATTTACTTTGTGCAATTACTTCAGAGTAATTTCTTGTCTCTGGAACAAAAACTTTTATCAATGCTAAATGTTCCTTTCCATTGCAGGCAAAGTAATAGCTCTAGAAATAAACTCGAGAAAATGTGTGCAAACAAATTAAGCTGAAATGAAAATATTCCCTTTCTACTTTCTCAATATGTATTTTTAAAAGTTGGAAACTAAGGGAGTTCAAATCTCCATGTTTTAAGATAGCAAACTGCTGATTGAAAAAAGGTACGACTGGACAAGGTACTAGAAAATGTGAATAGATAAATTTGAACATAAAACAAATATCTAAACAAACAAGAGTCAGTAATTAAGCAAGCAAAATATGCAGGACAATTCATAAACAAAGGTAGATAATGCATACCAGTATTCTGTTCATCTGCATCCAAAATAAATTTGTGAAGAGTGGTTATGTGAATAAAACAGGTACCATCATAACTGTGGACTGCATAACAGATAAAGGAGCTTGAATGGCACCTCAACAACCATATAGAACAGATCACGATGTAGAGATTATGTAATAAGGTGCCACAGTGTGCAGCAAAATACACAAAGAGCTTAGTCATAAAAAGTACAGGTAGGCAGGAAATTCCAGTCAAACAAACTGCACTTGTAAAAGCATGACCTTGCATCATGCATTAATTTTGAGACTGTATTACAGTTACTGGCACATACAGCCTCTTTGGCTTGGTTTGCCTTTCTGCTAGTGTCTGGGGGTTTGTCTTCTTCTGATCATGCCGAGTAGCTTTCTCCATCCCTCATGAAACTACTTTGAGGTCTTTTGGTGCCATCTTCATCTAATTCCACTGAAATACTGATATTACCTGCTAGTTTGTCCAGAACAAATATATGACTGTTCTCTCTTCTCCTCCATCACAATGGTACTTGTACTCATGCGCAGATTATCTGTACTGCTGTGTGTCTCAGTAATCACCGAACAACCAGAAAGGATTTTTTATCATTCCTCATGCTATGATTTCTATTAAAAATGGTAAAATGAAGCCTGACAATACACCAACACCCCAAGCCTGCTGTTACAATATCTACCTAAGGTACATTGCCTATGTGATATCAATGACAGAAGCATAGGGGTGATAGTTCTGCTATCTTTTTCTATAAGGGCCTCTTGAATGTATTTAACTCAGTAATGCACCACACCAAAAGGTCTCTCAAAAATCTCTGCCTTTGGTTAGGGTGTCAGGCAGCAATGTAATATACTTGTGAATGAAATACTGAACATACCTCTCAAACTCTTAGGTCAAGAAATCTGGACAAAGCCACAATAATCGGGGGAACAAAGGCCTAAAAATAGAGACAGATTTTAAATATTGCTGTTATGCACTTAAAAACTTTGCCGGGATAGAGGTTTAGCATCAGCATGCATTTTATAAAGGATATAAAGTCTGAAACTGAAATGTCTGTCATCATTTAGTGACTTCAGTTCTCAGTGATTTGCTAGAAAACCACAAATTTCATGAGGAGCAGATCAAAAATATCAGGCAAAAATCTGGACATTCTGCAAAAATCTGGACAGTTGAGAGGTATGATTCTGAAGTGTAATAAATAGTTCAATCACTGTGGACTGTATAGTAAGACTGAATTTTTTGTATCTCAGAGAATTCCTGTTACTCCTTGTCACAGCAGTCTCAGAGTTAGTAGGTAGCATGGGTCTCTATAAAACATCCTGTCATGCTAGGGGATGCAGGGGGTAAATCCCCCCTGCAAAAATGCTTCTAAAGTTGTAAATGAATTTTAAAGTCCAGTTTCCTTGTGAGTGATCATATTTATCTGATTCCATTTGTCAGACTCACTCTCACCTGCAGCATATTTTAGGCACGGGTTTTTTTTTTTACTTTTTTACTTTTTTATCCTTATGCTTGTGTGCCTACCTGATGAAAGATAATCACTGTGAAATATATTTTGCCTGACTTACTTATGTTTTAACAATGCCCTGACTGTTGTCCTTTCCTAAAATATCACTTTTTCCACAATACGAGATTTAGTAAGTATGCTGTACATGCCCCTGATATGTTGTAAATCTGCAGCCTGCATAAGCTACAACAGTCATGCAGCATCAGTGGTGGTAAGAGACCTGGGATCACAAGTAGACTGTGACCTTAACATTGACCACCATGTGTCCAGTGTAGTAAGGAAGGCTTTCTGCGTAGCACAGTTGATTAGCAAAGTCATCACCTCTGGAGCAAAGGAGGTTATAATGACTCTATACTCATCACTAGTCAGGGCCATCATCTCCCCTTTCGGCATGTACCATACAAAGCACCTGCAGCAATTGAAGAGGCCTCAGAGGTTTCTAAGTAAGAAGATCAAGGGAATCCACCATGTGCCTTATACAGATTGACTAAAGTCCCTGTCACTATACTCAGTATCGTATAGACATCTTAGGGAAGACTTATGCCTGGCTTATAGAGCAGTCTCTAACCCAAACCTAATGAATTTGCTGCACATCTGTAAATGAAACAGGACTATAGCTACCCAATCCAGGGACCTAAATATGACCTGTGACTTGAACAGGACATGCTGGAGGGACAGATTTGAATCCTAGTGGCTACCGCCTCTTTGGAATCAGCTGCCAATTCATGTAAAGCTGAGCACCTCTATGACACTGTTGACAAGGAACCTGGATGAGTGGATGGGGCACCATAAATTCTTACTGGGGATAGTGCCCACAACCCTCCTAGACATGGGCACTCATTACTAAATGCAGTCCTGGGTATTGACTTGAGTATCTATGGTATTACATTGGGATGAAACAGCTAGGCTTGAAATGACCTCCAGGTTAATAGCCTAGTAACCTCCTATAATCCTTTGACTTTATAGTGGGGGAGTGTATTGCATTATTTATTTATTTATTTATTTGACATTTGTTGACCGGGTTACTCCAGCTGGGCCGAGGCCCTTTTTCATTGGAGACCTGGGGAGAAAAGCTCCACATAAAACATAAACATAGACATTGATCATAACAACAAGTTGCATAAACATGGTACAAGGTTACAAACATATAGTTACATGTAGTTATTTATAGTTACTATTACATAGGTCATACCTACAATGTTACATAAACCTAGTACAGGGCTACAAACATATTGTTACCACATGTAGTTATCAGGAGTACCAGTTGACTAGTTAGAATAAAAAGAAATTATGAATCCGAATGATTACTGAGTACTCCTGATACTATACAAAGCAAAAAATCCACTTGAGATACAGTGTTCTTCCTCACCAGTTCAGATGAATATCTGCCTAGTGTATAGTAATTTATTGGACTGTTGAAGTCAATAGAAATAATACAGGTAATAAAGGATAGGTAGAAGTAGTGAATAGAGATGTAGGGAAACATAAGTCGATAAAGAGGGAGAATTAGGTATAGAAGAAGATGGGAGGCAGGGGTACTTATGTAGACCCAATAAATATGTAAAATATTACAGATAGACTCCTGCCTACAGGTGCAGTGGTTACACCATGTTAATGTTATTGCACTAGAGGTGGGAGATGTCTTGCCTTCTGTCTCTTTCTGCAATGACCTTGCATGTATGTTGATTTAATTCAGCAATGTGATCCTATCCAGCAAAGAAAGTAAGCCTCAAAACCAAATATTTTATTACATGCATAGCGAGACTGTTGCAATTCTGGACTAGTTATTACGAACAAACATAATCAAATTTTCTTTGTCGCTCTCTCTCTCTCTCTTATTAAGTATAATGTTATTCATTAAAAAACTCTCTGAGGCACACCACGACTATAAAAGTGAACCGTTTAATATAAAAAAATAGCTGACATAAAAATAAATAAAATCGATTCAGTTAGCGCTTTCACATTTATCCAAATGCTTCATCAGACTGTTAACAAAGAATGTATTACCACAGTTAAATAGCAGCTCCTTTACTCAATAACCAATCACTGATCAGAAGCTAAATTTAAAGTAATCTCACTTTTAAAAACTAATGGTATAGAAGTAAAATACCATTGTAAACACTTAATATACATAAATAATATAGTTCTTCTTTCGGCTTTTTCCCAGTTAGGGGTCACCACAGCTGAACTCTGGTCCACTAATGATTGGCAGTAGATTTTTTACAGGTGCCGAGGTGCCAGCTCGATGCTCAACCTTCAACGAAGGCACGCCCATTCTACACATGTCTTTCGAATGCCACTCGACCGCGGGAAGGACATGCAGACTCCACACAGAAGGCGCTCCATCCGAGAATCAAACAGGAGAACCTCTTGCTGTGAGGCAACAATGCTACCGCTGCACCACCGCGGCTTAGCACATAGTAAAAAATATATATAGTAAGATAAAAGTATATATATATATATATATATATATATATATACATTTACAAAACATTTCATTCAACTACTGTTTAAATATATAATATAAAATGATTTGTATATACATTTAAAAGTAAGTGAATGCAATAGATTAATATCATGCATTTACTCAAAATGTGTATATAAAACAACAAAAAATATATACAAAATACATATGAAGTGCCTAATAACTAACTCCATCTAACAGCAACAATCAAGTAACTGGTAACCTGACAAACTAAAACATCTAAGATTGTGCATGTTGTGGCCATTAATGTTTTAGATTCCTAGCTATAAGAAAAGGCTTTCATTAAAGCCCACCTCCCTAAACTACACAGATACATCACCTGCCGCAATATCTCCAACTTTGACCCCGAAACATTCAAAACTCTCACTTCTAAAATAAATTGGAACTTCCTTACCCAGCTCCCACTTGATGAAGCTGTTCAAGCTTTCAACAAAAGTTTCCTTAATATCTTAAACTTTACAGCCCCATATAGAAAAATAAGGATAAAAGCAAACATATCCCCCTGGCTATCAAAAACTACTCGGACCCTTATGAAAGCCAGAGATAGAGCCTGGAAAACATGGTTACAATCTAAAGACCCTGCCCACCTGAAAAGATACAAAGAACAAATAAACCAGGTTAAACAACTCATCAATACAGACAAAAAAAAAATCTACTACAACCCACCAACCACTCTAAAATCTGATACAAAAAAATTCTAGAATGCAATAAACCAAATATTACATCCTGGCAATCCTACCTCACCCAACCCATATCCTGACAAATCACCTGAAGAAACAGTTAACGCCTTCAACACCTTCTTCATAGAATCTATAGCCAAACTATTTAATCCCAACCTCTTAACCACTACTCCTCCCAATTGCCATGAGACCACTACTGCTAACTCCCCCAAGACTTTCTCCCTCAAACCTGTTCATACGTCCTACATAAAAACTCTACTCTCTAGGCTAAAACCATGCTCTGTATCTGTGGACAACATCCCATCATACTTTCTCCAGATAGCTGCTCACTCTCTTGCCCTGCCTGTATCTGTCATTATCAATCACTCTGTCTCTGAATCCCATCTATCTGGAAACAATTCTATACCCTACCCATTCACAAAGTGGGTAACCCCTCTGAAATCTCAAATTTCAGACCTATTGCTATTCTCTTCCCTCTATCTAATAAAGTCTTAGAGAAATGCATACACACACAAGTTATTCAACACCTCTTACAGGAAAAATGCTCACTCCTACACAGCATGGATTCCGACCAAACCATAGCACAACTACTGCCCTTCTCACCTTCCTAAACACTATTTCTTTAGCTAGAGATGATCACAAACTAATCTCCTGTCTATTCCTTGATCTCTCAAATGCCTTTGATACTGTTTCTCACTCTCTGCTACTGAACAAACTGACTGATCTAAATTTCTCCCCTGACACTGTAGCATGGTTCTCTAACTATCTCACAGATAGACTGCAATCAGTTAGATAGCACTCTATACTATCTACTCCACTTCCAATAAAAATGGGTGTCGCTTAAGGATCCATTCTTGGCCCACTACTTTTTAATATGTTCACCAACTTACTCCATTCCTCCTGTCCCCATTCCTCCATAGTCCAGTCACAGATGACTCCACAGTAATAACCATAGGCAATTCCCCCTCAGAAATCTTATCTGCTACCCAATCTTCCTTTAATTCAGTAGAGACATGGCTCTCTAAAAATCAGCTCAACCTCAACCCTAAAAAACAAAACTACTACTCTTTCTCCCCAAAACAGTTAACCATATCAAATCTTCCTTTTCTATAATGTCACTTAACAATACTCCTATTGTAGTTGAATCAAGCACAAAATTCCTTGGTGTTACCATCGATGATCAGCTAAAATTCGACCATCACATTAATAATTGTATCAAGAAAACTCGTCAGAAATTAGGACTTTTATATAGAAACAAAAAATTTCTCACCCATGAAGCTAGAATCACACTTACACACACTTACCTTCTACCTTGCTTAACATATTGCTGCCAAATCCTTACTAACCTAAACTATTCTCTACTATCCAAACTTGAGTCAACATACCGCAATATAGCTAGATTTGCTGCTCAACAAACCTATACATTCCACCACTGTCTATCCCTGAAACACTTAAACTGACTAGAACTACCCCACCTACTCCTGCTCTCACAGCTCCAAACCATACACTCAATGTTGTATCAGCCAGCCTATTGTCTGGCCCTGACTTCTCTCATCTCTCACTACTCTCCAACAAGAAATCTCAGGAGTTCATCCCTTGATCTATTACACATTACAAACCCAAATCTAAATCAGGTCAAAACATATACAGCTACCATCCTTCTATAGCCTGGAACAAACTCCCTCTCGAAACCAGAAATCTGAAGCATCCCAAACAATTCAAGTCGGCCATAAAAGAATATTTCAGACAACACTGGATCTGCCACTCCTCTCATCCTCCCTGATTCCATCCATCTAACGAACTTACCTCGTTCCCTCCACTCGCTACCATTTCTCTTCTTCCACCTACCTTTACTTCCTTTATCCTATTCCTTCCTTTCTTTCCCTGCCTCCGACTCACCTCTCTCTGCCTCCAATTCATCTCTTCACTTTCCTATATCCTACTCCTCCCATCATTCAGCCTCCAATCATCCCTACACGTCCCTGTTCCTCTCCCTTTCTGTAATAACCTCTTTCAGTTACTTTAAACATGTGTTATTCATTTCTGCTGTTCCTTTTCTCCTGACCTTATTAATGCACAAGTATACGGAGTGTAGTTTAGAATTACCATATTTAAGTTTTTAAACTTGTTCGCATATCTTTAGCTTATGTTTGTATTGTATTATTTATGGGCCCCCCCACCGAGACTCTGCTGAAAAAGGGCTTTGGCTCAGTCAAACATTCCCGGTCAACAAATGTAAAATAAAATAAATAAATAAATATACATACATACATACATACATACACATGGTCGACTTCAGAAGTTCAACTTTTCAAAACATCTAACTTCACACAGTAGGGACCATATGAGTGACATTTCGAAAGGTCATACTGTGTGTACCGAGATCGAAGTATCATTTCTCCACTATACACTGATCTTGGACTTGGTAAGTATAATTAACAGGGTGCAGTTCATTGGGTTCGCCCCCTGTAAAAACATTGTTTCTAGTGTTAATTTGTTTTTCAACTTTTAAAAAACATTGATCACATTGTCACAACCATATAAAGTTCAACATTTTAAAAAGGTGATCTTCTGAACTAGATATATATGTGTGTGTGTGTGTGTGTGTGTGTGTGTGTGTGTGTGTGTGTGTGTGTGTGTGTGTGTCTATTTCAGTACAGCCCCTCCCCACGCAAGTCTTTTTTCAGCATTCACTGAACATGGTAAGCACGTGTAACCTGCACAGTGCACTGCAGCAAATACATGACTTTAATGTGAACAGTAGTATAGCGTTAGCAATATTAATTAAAGTTGAAAAGAAACTCTTTCAAATAAGGCAGGATTTGTTCTCAATGACATGCAAAGTATATATACAATAAAAGAAAAATGACCTACAAAATCCTGGCCCAAAAATCCAGATGTCAACAAAATTAGAAGGAGAGCCTACTTAGATACATGTGAGATGGTACCCCCCACACGTTGTAATCTAATATAATATAACATAACCCTTGATGTCAGAATATCAGCCATACAGTGTCCAGGTGGTAGGAGGTTTGCAAAGTTCAGTCTGGCAAACTCTCAGGCTAAAACAGACTCTGCTGCAGTCAATGACATTATCAGATGTTGCAAGAGGTCTCCAAAGAGCTGCTCTCAGCTAGTGGAATTAACTAACTTGTGACAAACTGCCTTGAGCATATGCAATCACTGTGCATTCTCTGTTCATTCTCTCAAATGCCATGTGATCAGTTGCACATTTTACTCTCCCTCAGATGTACAGGATGAAGGCCTCATTCCTGCTCCAGGCAATCTTAGGGCAAAGATCTGCACTGTGCTTCAAAGCATCACTTCTTCTGCACCCACATAATGTAGGCTAGTAGGGACAGAGACCTGATGTTTAGATTTGTACTCCAACCTCTGGAATGTAAACTTCTCTCTCTTTGTATGTAACCCCCCCCCCCATATACACACACACATGCATACACATATACAGACAATCTACTTGTCAGTGGCACACCTTCCAGTATTGAAAGATGCACTTGAAATTATAGACTTCAAACCCATTTAGTAAGTTAGAGTGGTATTCGGAAAAAAAAGCATTTTCACTAAATCTTATAGGTTATAATAAAATAAAAGCATTGTATATATACCATTTTTTTCTGAAAAAAAAAACATTTTCACTAAATCTTATAGGTTATAATAAAAAAGCATTGTATATATACCAGTTTTTCTAAGGTTAAATTCCATTGCACTAAAATAATTTACAGAAAGTGTATGCTTGGCTTATGCAAAGTTCTATCCTTGTAGACCTAGTCCTGCATAATGTCTGTCATTGTGGACATGTCAGTCTTTGCTAACAAGTCTTACAGACCATTCCCACTATCTGGAAAAAAGCTTATGTTCTTCCCGTCCACAAAGGTGATAATAGTACCAACATTTCCAACTTCCAACCTATAGCCATTCTCTCCCCCTCTCTAAAATTCTTGAAAAATGTATCCACTATCAACTTCAAGACTATCTACTAACAAAGCAGCTCCTCTCCCCACCTCAACATGGGTACAGGCCAGTTCATAGCACTATTACTGCACTCATTTCCTTTATGGACACAGTCAGTCAAGCCAGAAAGCATGGCAAATTCGTATCCTCACTCTTTCTCGACCTCTCAAAGACTTTCAATACAGTCTCCCACCCACTACTCCTCAGTAAACTCTCCACCCTAGGTATTTCTCCCTCAACTCTAAACTGGTTCACTAACTATCTAACAGGAAAGCAGCAATCTACTAAATGGCCCAACTCTTTCTCCCCATTCCATGACTCTTCAACAGGTGTTCCCCAAGGCTCTATCTTAGGACCCCTTCTTTTCAGTATCTTTATAAATGACTTCCATTCCACCCTTAATAACACATCTGTAGTACAATATGCAGACAATTCGACCATTATTTGCTCAGCCAATTGAACATATGAACTTCTGCTACTAACTCAAAATGCCTTTACTATCACTGAAAAATGGATGGCTAATAATCACCTAGCCCTAAACCCTAATATAACCAAATTAGTAATATTTACTCCTAAGAAATACCTCTCTGTCAATAAGACAGACTTTACCATCCTTTCTCAAAATAATACCACCTTAGAGGTCATTACCCATACTAAACTACTAGGTGTTATTCTTGATCAAAACCTCCACATCCATAATACTATTAAAAAACAAACCAAACACTAGGGACCCTTTACAGGCACAAACACTGTCTCAACAGTTCCACCGTGCTTACTTTCACCACAACCTTCCTCCTTTCATCACTCCTGTATGGAGCCCCTTTCCTTACCAATATCCAGTCATTCATTAAAACCAAGCTTGAGTCTTCCTACAACAAGGTGGCTAAGTTTGCAACCAACAGTAAACACTCTTCACACCACTGCATCTCCTTAAAAGAACTCAGCCGGCTTGAACTCCCAAACTATCTAAACTATTTAGTTAACCACAGCACATAAAATGATTTACAAACCCTCAAATTGTCCAGCCCTTTCATCCTTTTTATCCGACTACCACCCAGATAGGCAAGTGAGATCCAAAAAACAATTCCCTCTGCAAGTATACAAACTAAAACTCACAGCAAGCGACATGCTTTATTCCTTTTCTGTATCTTTATAATATTGGAAATCTCTCCCAATAGCTGTCAGAACCACAAGCAATACCTCCTCCTCCTCCTCCTCCTTCAAAAAATTATTGCACCAACACCTCTCCACCCTTTGGCATTGCAGATGCTCCAAGTCCCACCCATCTATAACCTGATCCCTATACTATACATCATACCAACCTAATGATTCCATTAATACTGGCTTTCCAACTATTATTGCTTACCATCTGTCAATAAATCAGTTCCACTCTTCGCTGCAACATCTATGCTGACCGAGACTCCTGATTTTATTTATTACAAATATCTGTAAGCAACTGCTTATCATAAAACTATATAACAAAAAGTTACTTGTGTTAAAATGTATACTTAAGCTGATACCTGTATATAATTCATATGTATATCCTTTCTATTCTATTGTCATGCTAAATATCATTTCTCTTCACTAACATTGTTTGTATTTACTGCCTGTTTTGAATGTTATGTACCAGCATATTCATTGTCTTGCAGAGCTTTTCTCCCCAGGCCTCCACTGAAAATGGGTTAATTTGGCCCAGTTGACTTTCCCGGTAAACAAATGTCAATCAATCAATAAATAAATAAATATGGAAAAATATACCCTCACATTCCAAAGAGTAATAACTGCATAGGATACGAGATAAATAAAGAGCAGTTTTTAAAATATGAGTCAGAGAGAATAATTTGTAAGAGATATGCTGCAGCCAGCTATGACACAACTCCTACATGAAAACCCACACAGTTTCAAGCAGTCCCTATAAAATATTAAACAAAAAAAATAACAATTTCAGTGTAGCTCTTTTGTGTACAGCACAAAAAAGATATTCTGTGAAAAAATTCTAATCTGTAGCATACTGACTTAATTGCTTTTTGTCTCTCTCTCTCCCCAGATATATAGATATATACATTGTCTTGGCTGCTATAAATTTTTTTTTTTTTTAAAATACAGAGTTAATTTTACGTTGGTGTTTTCCAACTGCAAACTGTGAGTCCGTGTACTGCTATATCATTCTTGCATTTGGAAGGAATAGTGTAAGAAAGTTGCCCTGCTTCAGAATAAAAAACATACAGGCTTACCTAAACTTGTGCAGGAATCATTCCTTGAGTTATGTGAGACTAGCTGAATGCTCCTTTTTTTCCTCTACCTTGGATTCTAGCATTGCAACATCAATTTTTTTTTAAGAATAGCCTATATAGTTTACAGATTGGTGCATGAAACTGAAGCATGGCTTGCATAGCTCAGTAATTGATAGATTATTGCCAGCAGTTTACCAAGTACTTGAGTACTTAAGAGAACATGCTCATCTAGTCCCTTTGTGAGGAAAGGAGTACCACTCCAGTAATGTAAACACTGAATGATCCCCCCCCTCATAAAATTACTATTACTCTGCTAAACAGGCTGCAATAAAGTATGCCTACTACTGAATAAGGCTTCCACACCTACTCATGTGAACTCTCTATACTCGTAACATACACACACATATACACACTCTCCTGCCAAAGTCTTACACTGATGTTGTTTACCAAGGCATTATGCATGGTCATATAGTTGGAGAGAATCTGGATTTCTTACTAGATAAAACACCTCTTACCCTGCTCTGGACTGAATGAAACACCTCCATAAATATTATTTTTTAAGTTAAGTACTTTGGATTTTTCAAATTATCTTCAAGACTGAGTTTAACTCAGATGAGAAGGTTTACTGTTGGCACATAACTAGTGTGATCTTATTACAAGAACTAATTTCAGAGAGGCTCAGTGAAGCTCTTATGCCAGCTAGTGGTAACATCCATGATCTTAAAACAGACAGTAGCTGCTGCAGTACGAACATGCAGTGTAGCGTAACTGAAGTTTATCTCTCTGTTTAGCACTTTGAAGTCCATAATTGGCAACTAGTTAAAGAGTGGTAATATCAATGCCTGGTTCACTAAGCCTCAATGTAGGACTGAATAAAAAGGGATAACTATTCATAAAGATTTAACTAGAGAGATAAAGCCCTGACTAGTAGTCAGGTAACGTGAGTTTAATTAATGGTTTGGGCATCTGATGGTGCTGGCATGAGAGGGTGGACATCCCCAGCATGGGAGGGGGGGGGTACAGTGGAGCTAGCTGTTCACTGCCACAACCCCTGAGATGAGGGATGGACAATCAGATGAACAACTGTTAGGCTTTTTGAACTGCTGCCTGATGGTAGCCTTCAACACAGGTATGAAGACCTGTGCATTCTTGGCCTGCATGGCGATGAGGATCACACATCCCCCTGCTCAGGAGTAAGAGCAGTTCATTACAAAAACATCTGCATTAACAGGACGCTGGTGAGGCCAAAATGCACCCTAATGGCTACCTGAATGAAGGCTCCATCTCAACAGCCATTGCTTTGATCCTTGATGAAATTCCTGAGTAAGGGGATACTTTTGATGTCCACTTGGGGGAGGCTTGATGTTCAACAGGCAAGGTGGGAAGCATGCATAGTAAAAAATGTATAAACTGAGTCCAGTGATAGACCATATTCTACAAATATGTGCGTGTACCAAGATGAGTGTCTGTCAGTGACAATCAGTCTAAAAGGTTGAAGGACTTGCTGCACACTTTCTGGTGTCATTTGTGCATACCTGCATGAATCTGCCTGGCATTTTTCAACTATATCTGCTATAACTGAGGAAGCATGATTTAATATGGTTCTAATATGGTGCTGAGGCTGACATGCTTAGTGAAGTACCACTGAGCAAACAGGTTGTTACCATTCAGATAACCATATCTTACCACTGAAGTGCATATTGGGAATCTGAATTCTTTAACTGGAAAATATTACTGCTTCTTTGCTTCCAGAAAAGACGATCTGTATCAATAATCTTGTTCAGTTTCAAACATTCGAGCTTCTGAAAGATCACAGCACAAGATAGAAAAAATTGAACTTTTTTTTTTTTTTTGTAGATAAAGCCACTTGACGCACTGTCTTTTCTTTATGATATGTAAGTAATAATCTATAATTCACTATTAAACCAAATGCCCCATATATTCCTGAATACTGTTGGAAATACTTTGACAACTACCCAAGCATTTGCTACTAAAACTGATTTATTTCAACCCAAGACATTTTTGAAATCCATAATTGTTTTTCACTTCATAACCACCACATTTGGAAGGAATCCAAGAAAGGACAACAACCAAATAATCAGTTCTTCCTTTTATTCAGTCTGGTAAGTACAAAAAAATCATCCCTCATGCCTCAGGAAACCTCACTTCTAGAGGAAAGAAAACCAGCACTTTTTACAATCAGGACATGCATCTAATTAAGCAGTTAAGCAATAGGAATAACATTTAGAGGTACCCGCATACAGATACACAATATAAAGAGATCATTTTTAGTTCTACATACAAATAATTATTTTAAAATGGTTTCATATCCAACACATAATTAATGCCAAATAGCCGAAAGAAGAAGAAGAAGTTTCAGAGATTTCAGCTTATATATCCAGAATGGCACTTTACATTCTGTTACATTAATCCTGTGTTGTCCTGTATCCTGACATTTAACATACCCAATCCAGATACATGTAAAATGACTTAACTAGCATGCATGAAACTATAAAAATTGCAAGTTACTGGTCTATCTGTTCCTTCATTCCTTAGATGTCTGACTTGTTTTTAAACTCTAAATCTTAAAAACCTAATGGACATGTCAGCATACAGTTTTGGACAATCACATATATATACCTAAACAACATAACTAGCAAAACAATTAACTGTTAAATTTTAATAGCCAAAGATGTGACAGGAGAAGTTTAGATCTATTATGAATCCAAATATCATTCAGAATGTTTCCTCTTATAAATAGCTATTAGTTTCGAACCTACTACTTCTGCTACAGCTTGGACAGATAAAAGTGCTATTCATTGCTTAAATATGTTTCCTATCTTTCTGTAGTGCACTTATAGTCTACTGTAAATGTGGCATAATCAACTTTTTTAAGACTGCTGTTTGTCCATTTCTGACAAATTTAAAGTGAAACTACTCCATAACTCAGAGGTATACCCTTTTTCTCGAAGTGAGTCTGTTAACCTTTGTGCTTGTGCAAAAACATATCATATATAGTGATGCAGTTACATCTGCAGTAAAAAAGCTGAGAATGTGGAATAGATGTTATTTCCTATGATGTGTACTATATGAAGAATATACTGTTGCTGAAAGGTAGATTTGAAATGAGCACCAGTACATCATATTCACCTGATTTTTTATTTTGATGTCAATTATCTAAAAACTGTATTTAAGTAGAACTTACTGTGTACATCTACCAGAGTCTGAATTCATTTAATTTTAAGCAAGCAACAAAATCTGAAGCTGTATATTCTGTCTCGTCTCCAGATACAGAAGCAGTAATGTATATAACATTTGCAAATCACCACACAGTCCATAAATGGGTTAATACCAGTAAGAGAGACAGGTATGTATTCCAGAGATTACTCTGTCTCTGGAACAAGCTCCCCATCCATGTGGAGCAGAGTTCCTCCCTAACCAATTCAAATGCAACCTGGACAATTGGATGGGGAACAGGAAATTCATCCCTGGTTTGGCACCTATGTCTCTAATGGACACAGGCAACCTATAAATCGTTCATCTCCCAGGCCCTACCCAGTAAATGTTTCATCTCCCAAGCCCTTGCTTACACTTCTCAAGGGTATCAGAACTTGTCAGAGATTTGGGATGCATGGCTAGGCTTAAAAAGGCCATTGCAGTTGTTAGCCTAGTGAATACCAATGAACCCATGAACCTATGAACATCCAGTATAATGAGAGCCCTGTACCAGCATTCATCCAATATGAGAGCCCTGTACCAGCATACATCTAATACAATCAGAGCCCTGTACAAGCATACTTCCAACACAGCGAGAGCCCTGAACCAGCATATATCAAAAACAATGAGAGCCATGTACCAGCATACATCCAATACAGTGAGAGCCCTATACCAGAATGCATCCAATACAGTAAGAGCCCTGTATTAGCATATATCCAATACAACTAGTGCCCTGTACCAGCATTCATCCAATACAATAAGAGCCCCGAACCAGCATACATCCAATACCAGGAGAGCCCTGTACCAGCATAAACCCAATATAATGAGAGCCCTGAACCAGCATACATCCAATACAATGAGAGCCCTGTACTAGCATACATCCAATACATGGAGATCCCCGTACAAGCATACATCCAATACAATGAGAGCCCTGTACCAGCATACATCCAGTAAAGCAACAGCCCTGTATCAGCATACATCCAATACAATGACAGACTTGTACCAGCATGCATCCAATACAATGAGAGCCCTGTACCTGCATAAATCCAATAGAATGAAAGCCCTGGACTGGCATTCATCCAGTACAATGAGAGCCCTGTATCAGCATACATCCAATACCGGAAGAGCCCTGAACCAGCATACATCCAATATAATAACAGCCCTGTACCAGCATACATCCGATACAGCAAGAGCCTTGTACCAGCATACATCCAATACAATGACAGCCTTGTACCAGCATACAGCTAATACAACAGCCCTGTACCAGTATGCATCCAATACGATGAGAGCCCTATACCAGCATTCATTCAATATGAGGGCCCTGTGTCAACATATATCAAATACAAAGAAAGCCTTGTATCACCCTACATAAAAACACAATGAGAGCTTTGTACCATCAAACATCCAATACAAGAGCCCTGTACCAGCATATTTCCAATAGAATGAGAGCCCTATACCAGCATGCATCCAATACAAGGAGAGGCCTGTACAAGCATACATCCAATAGAATGAGAGCCCAGTACCAGCATACATCTAATACAATGAGAGCCCTGTACCACTGAATAGGTCATTCACATCTGTCTATAATTTCTATGTAATTTTGTAAACACATTTAAAAGTAAAGTTCAGTGCCCAAAACTAGCTAGCTGACTAGGTAAGTAGGTAGATAGAAAGAGAGATAGAGCAGCTGTAAAACTCCATATTACTGCACTTTGTACAAGGTCACATTCTTTTTCTATACCTGAAAATTATCTACAGAGGAAAAATCATTAGTTCCATTAATAGACACGGTCATCAGTAGATTTCTGGCAGTGAATCTGGTAAAGTAATTTAGTAGGAGGTGATTCAATCTATACATTCCCTAGTTTGTCAGTCAAGGAGTTACTCGGAGGAGAAAAGCAGCCGGTACAGCTCCAGACTGTATGCAATGATGATGAGTCCAGTGGAGTAGATTCAACAATATAAACTAAAGGAGTTCAGCCTAACATTACTCCTGTGGAGATGCTCAAGGTATATATATATATATATATATATATATATATATATATATATATATACACACACACACACACACACACACACACACACACACACACACACACACACACACACACATATATAACAACTAGCAATAATGGAGCACATGCCATTTGTTCAAAGGTTAATCATACACCATTAATTAATTTTAAGTGGCAGGCTAGAGCAACAATTAAACTGAGCATTCAGCTGGTGTGATTACCCCGAAGATGGCCTTGATGTGATAATTAATGCTGCCCATTACAGAAACAACGTAAGAAATGAATCCTCACTGTAGCACTGATGACAATAAAAACAGTCAGTTGTCACATATGAACTAGTGTAAGGCAAATAAGAAGAAAGCTTACCATACTAAACTAGATACATCTGAAGAAACTACACACTTAACTCCATTAAAGTTCTATGGACCATGATTAACATTCTCTGAATACGTTAGACAAGAAAATGGAACCAAACAATAAATTACACTGCAAAATAATATCAGTCAACTGCACTGACAAAAGAGAGTGAACCATCCACTGTATTACTTCTGTAGCATGAAATTCAGAAATAAGTCAACACGACTTCATCATGGAGTACCAAGTGATTTAAATACTCATTTGGTTTGCAGCAGCTCCTTGGTAATTGCTTAGAGCACTTATAAATGGATTTTCTTTTTCTGTTCAAATGCTTGTGATAATAAGCATGTCAATTTCTAAAGAATTCTACACGTGTATAATTATAGAAATTCTGAAGTGTGAAGAACCGTGTAATGTCACTCCGTAACAATCTTGTTCGCTTAAAGCATATGCTTTGATAAGTTGCAATGAGTAATGCCATGTCTGATTTATGTTTTAATAATGTTTCTGAGATGGCTGTTAACAAATATTAAAAGTAAAAAAAATGAATTGTTGATGCGAGTAACATTTTCTTTCTTAAAAACAAAGACTCTGAAAACAAAGTTGTCTTGTTCAGGTTGATACATGTTCTATGAAAAAGATATATGCTTTCACTAGGTAAAAGCAGTTTTAATGTGCGCCTTTTTGAGTTTTGTTTATTGTCTGAAGTTAATCCCTATACCAGAAACAAAAGACCACAGAATATGTCAGGATCCGCAAAACTACAGATTGTCTTACTGGGCTGAATGCCAGAATTACAATTTTTCTTAAGGAAAGAAGAGACAATCCAAAAGAGAACTTCTAGAGCAATAGATTTAATCAGTATCGTGACCTCTACACCAGATTTCATACAGGGACAGGAGATATTGCCTTTCTTTCTTACAAATATGTTTTGACTGTCTTGTATCTCTTGAATGATTTTAAGTAGCATGCAAAATGCATTTTAGAATAGTGTAAATGCCATGTGCCGTACCCCCATTGATGCTAATCCAATATGTCTCTTATTGTTTGCGTCTTTCGGCTTTTCCCAGTTAGGGGTCACCACAGCGGAACTCCAGTCCGCTAATGATTGGTAGTTGATTTTTACGTGCCAAGTTACCAGCCCTGATGCACAACGTTCAACGAAGGTACGCCCATTCACGCATGTCTCCACGAAGAAGATGCTCTATCTGAGAATCGAACCGGACAGCGTCTTACTGTGAGGCGACAACGCTACTGCAGCACCACCACCATCTCTTATTGTGGTGAGTACAAAACCTTGTATTTGCAGACACCCAGCTAAATTATATATCACCCCTAAGTGACATTCCAGGTGTAATGCCGCAAACATAATTATCACATTATAGGAAATTATTGCCTCTCAAAATACATCATCATCATCTGAAAATATGACAGACCTGAATAGATTTTCTAACAATAAATGGACAAATGTCCTGAACTCTAACCTGAAGACCTTTTTACTAACCTCTGCAGTGAGGAACTGTTAACCCACTCCCTAGACATACCCTGAGATATGAAAATCCATTAAATCACACTAAAAGAAACAAACTATGTTTGGTCTTCTTCACCGTGATAATCATCATGTTTTGCCCCACTTTTTCAGATATATTAACCCCTTCATCTGCAAATATCTGTGTTGCAGATTGAGATATCTTTTACTTTCCCACGTGATTCCTTACTTCATAAACAGTGCAATTTTCTTGTTGAATGTCATGTTGTATTGCCTAGTTTTTAAAATAAAATAGAAAAAAATAAATGTTATTTGTTTCAGAGTGCAATTTGCTGCTATAACAGATATGTTACAGTCTCATATGCTATGCTTCAGATGGAACTTTGTAAGCTAAGGATTGAAAAGAAGTACTTAACTGCTGAAACAGCATAACTAGTTTCAGTCTGAAATACCCAGAAGACCAGTATTAAAATAGCTTGTTTTATAAAATGAAACATTGAAAGGGAAGTATTTTGAAGGACGAAGTATAACCCTCCTTTGTGCTTATTTACTGGGATGATGGAAACAGACTGAATTGCTAGGTCACATTAGATTAGGACACATTTGTTTTAGGTCCAGCTATATGGTAGGCAGTGAATGACAATTCTTCTTATTTTGGCTGAAAAGTGGTATATAATGTGGAAGAGTTAAGTTATCTTTAATTCTCATGGCTCCAGAAAGTGACTTCTGATTTTTTATCTGTTGTTGATGCACTTGGTACTGTTGCCAAAGCTGAGTACAGTGAATTGCATTTGGCAGTACAAGAAGCCGAAAGTGACTTTTGCACAAGTACCTAGCAAAACCTAGCAATACCAAAATGTTTAAAATATTTTTTCTAGACTAAATCTGTGTAGAATAATGTTCTTTTAACCCAATACCATTTTTAAAATATTTTCATTTCAAAAAATTATTTCAAAGTGTTAAGCGAATCAGGTCAGAAGAAGGAAGAACCAAAAATGCTGAGTTAAGATGGTGGCAAATTAATAGCAAATTGAAATAAGAAGTGTGTTGATCACTGTGAAATAAAGAAATGGAAAAATGTTATCTACTTTTAAGATTAAACCTAAATATGAAGGTATGGAAAGCAAACAGAAATATACTAATTGTAGTCTTCCTAGGGAGAAAAAAAAAGGAATGGTCAGAAAGTATGAAAAGCTACAAAATAATCTAAATAAAGACAGCATGAAAGACCTTCTTGTTCAGATTTTTTGGCAATGTTTTCAGCTATGCTGCAAAGCATTGTTCATATATATATATATATATATATATATATATATATATATATATATATATACACAGACCTTATTCGGTGGCATTATGAGACGATGACATGGTTTTCCATTTCCTAGATGCTGTATCACTATCACCACAGGCAAGACTTATGCCTTATTGTGCGAGAGGATGATAGTACACCATGTGACCATTCCTCTGTATTATATCGTAACTATAAGGTATTCACAAACAGAGGGAACATGTAGTCTTTGGGTCAGCTCCATTCTATAATCTTATGGTGGAGCTGTAAGGGTGCCTTTACAGGTGGCTAAAGTAAACTTCCCAGACTGTCAGTTGCCTGAAGCCCAAGACACCAGCGAGCACAATGCTGATCCTCCCTGGGGAACATAGTTATAGGTTCATAGGTTCATAGGTAGGTACAAGGCTATTGGCCCTAGGGCATAATTAAGCCTAGCCAAAAATTTTCTGTTTTTGCCTCCTTCCCAAGTGGTTTAGTTACCTGTGCCTCTGTCGAGCAGGGCCACAGAAGTGATTCCCGGGGTGAATTTCCTGTTTCCCATCTACTCATCAAGATTCCTCTTGAAGAGTGCTAATGATAGCTCTGCCTCACATATA
The DNA here is from genome assembly GCF_019279795.1 of Protopterus annectens. Taxonomy (NCBI): domain Eukaryota; kingdom Metazoa; phylum Chordata; order Ceratodontiformes; family Protopteridae; genus Protopterus; species Protopterus annectens. The sequence goes on along the minus strand of NC_056729.1, from coordinate 657,196,524 downwards.
TGGGGACCTTATTTCAGAGCAAGGGAAGTCTCTGGGACACAAATCTGTCCCTCCAACAAGTTCTGTTTATTGTTGATGTCAGGTTTATGTCCCTTGACCGTGTAGCTCTGATGGATTGGGTTTTCCTTAGGTGGAGCATTTCTAGCCATTCGAGGTTTGATTCACCTTTGAGTAGCCAATACGCAACCAAGTACAGTTTTAGTTTTTTTTAGCCTCGTGGAAAAGGGCATCTGTTTAAGGCCTGTTATCCTCTTTGTGAGGTACTTTTGAGGCCTCTCCAGTTGCTGCAAATGTTTTGTTAAGTACATCCCGAATGGGGCATTATATTCAATAATGGGTCTAATGAGTGATGAGTAGAGGGGGACAATAACTTCCTTATTCCTAGATGCAAACCTCTTTGTGATAAGGTGGGCCATGTAGAAGGATTTTCTAACCACTTTAACAGTGTGGTTGTCGAAGGAGAGATTACAATCCACCTGACTCCTTAGATCTCTTATCACACTCTCTGTGTTAAGTGAGCTGCCACCTATGTTGTAATTCATGGGTACTTGGTTTTTCCCAAACGGGATGACAATGCACTTTTTGACATTTAGCTTGAGGCCATGGTTTTGGCACCACGTACCCGTATCCGTGAGACCCTTTTGAAGGATGTCTATGTCAGCAGGAGTCTCAATTATAGCACCCAGTTTGCAGTCTGTGAACTTTGTTAGCCATAGTCCCTCCATGTTTGTTTGTATCTCAGAGAAGTAGATACCAAACAGGAGTGGTCCCAAGACTGAGCCCTGTGGTATTCCACTAGTCACAGGTTTGGAGTTGGATCTAGCGTTTCCTATTCTCACTGAATGGGTTCTATCCATGAGCCAGTTAGCAACCCATCTTGTGATGTAGGGGTTTATATTTAGGTTGGTGAGTTTGTCTATAATTTCCGAGTGGGGAATGGTATTGAAGGCCTTTGCGAGATCAAGGTATTCTGTGTGAACCACCTTTACCTCATCTATTGCTTTAGTGACCATTTTGAAAAATTCAACCAGATTTAGGAGACATGACCTTCCCTTTACAAACCCAAACTGGGTGGTGTCTAGGGTTTGTAGGTTCCCAATGTTGTTGTTTATGAGTTCCATGATGATGCGCTCCATGGCCTTGCAGACGAGACTCATCAAGCTGACTGGGCAGTAGTTCCCAGGGTCAGTGGTGGCACCTCCATTATGGAGTGGGATAACTGTTGTCATGCGCCGCTCTGTGGGCACATAGCCTGAGGTGAGGCTGTGGTTAAACATGGTATTAAGGTGAGGGATTAATTTGTTTTGGAGTTCATGTAGCACGCAGCCTGGTATGCTGTCTTGTCCCATGGATGTTGTGTTTCTTGCCTTGGAGAGTGCTGTTTTCACCTGGGTGTCTGTGATTTTAGGGGCAGCACAATCTTGTGGTATGGATATGGGCCCTTTAGGGGGTGAGGGTGGAGTGAAGTTTTTACTGAACCTATCTCCCAATATATTGGTGATATTAGTTGGTTCAGTGAATTTTGAACCATTATGGTGTAGCTCAGAGCAGATCTGAGAGTTGCTATTTAGGTTTTTGACATAGTTAAAAAATGCTTTGTGGTTGTCTTTGGTGTCTGTTGCGATTTTTCTTTCAAAGCTCACCTTAGAGGTTTTTATGAGGGTTCTTTGGTCAGGGAGCCCTTCCATTCCTGGGTTTTTACTCTTTTTTGTAGTAATTTCTTCCTTCTGTTATAGAGCTTATTTATGGCCGGGTCCACCAGACTGGTTTCCTCTTTTTGGAGGAGTGGGTCTTGGTCTTGTTTGGGATAGCATGGTCCATGCACTCATATAGGTGCTTGTAGAGTGCTTTTGTGTAGGATATAGCAGATTCAATCATATTGACATTCTGTGTGGGAGTAATGAAGTTTGCCACCTCTGTCTTGAGTAGTATAAAGTTCACTTTGGATAAGTCTTTCACCATGGTTTCTTTTGGGGCGGGGGGTAAGGGTGTTATGTGGATATCTAGGGTGATGAGTTTATGGTCTGATCTGACCAATGACGAATTTACCACAGGTGTAGAGCATTTGTCCCCCATGTTGGAGATGACCAGGTCCAGTATATTTTTACCTCTTTTGGGGGTGTTTAAAAGCTGTTCCAGGGCATTGGAGTTTATGTATTCCAGGAAGTGCTGAGCAAAGGTATTAGTACTTCCGTAGTTTTCCCAGTTGATGTTTGGGTAATTGAAATCACCTAGTATAAGGGTGGTTGGTTGGACTCTCGTGTTTTCCAGTTCCTCGAGGAAAGAGGAATGAGTGTCTTGGGGCAGGGATGGTGATCTGTAGCAAGCTACAATCTGGACTGCAGTTTTACCCATTGTCAGTTGTACTTGGATGATCTCCAAGGCATCATACTTTGCAACCAGTCTGGAGGTGTGGTTATCTTTGATGAATATGGATATGCCTCCTCCCTTTGTATTTCGGTCCGGGTTTTGGGGCTGAAATGTGTGGTATGAGTTGTAGCCTGTAATCGCTGGGTTGTTCTCTTGAGCCTTGAACCAGGTCTCCATTAATGCACAAATATCGATGTTCTCCACATTGATGAGTGCCTCGAGAGAGTGCATTTTGGGGTTTAAACTCCTAGCATTTAGCAGCATGACCCACAGTTTTTTGTCACTAGAACTTGTTACGGTGGTGGATTTGTTTTTTGAGCTTTGCCTAAAAAAGGCACTATGGGGGTGGCAAGAGCCTTTGCCAGTGTCCTGAATCCCAGGGGTGACAGGTGTAAGCCATCTCTGGCGAAGCATCGAGGCTTGTCAAGCATGTCATCCCAGGCAGACAGATACTGGATCCCCTTTGAATGACACCAAAAACTTAGCCAATTGTTGAAATGTATCATTTTTGCACTGTTGCTGCTGCCTGTACTGTGACAAAATTATTAATTTATAAATAAGTTTCCAAAATTTTGTGAGAGAATTTCACTTTATAGTTCAGTTCTTAATCACCTATCAACTTGAGCAAACAAAGTGCAAACTTGTAAGACTGTTCTTGTTCTTAGACAGCAATGCCAAACTAAAAGTGATAGAATGCATGGATGTCTTGCTTTACAATATCTAACATCAGTGTAAACATTACCCCATACTGAGACAGTGGTTTTGTGCTGAGATGTAGACCAGTGCTTTTATTAAAGACAGTAAACTGACACAAATGAAACTACATCTCCCAATATACATTGCACATGAGCCACAAACTGGATCATTAAATAAAGCATGGAGAATAGAAGCTGGTAGTGGGACATCTGTGTATACATGGATTCTGACTAAGATAAGAAGCAAGCCTAACTTAGTGGCAAACTTTGATCCAAACGCCGCCAGTATAACTGAGATAGTCCACATATTTTATACTGCTTGGTATTTGGATCAAACAGTTATTTTACCTGTTCTTTTCAGTTAGGTCTGAGAATTAGATAAGTATTTGCTGTCAACTCTATTTGTTCAAATTTATCTGCTTGGATTACTTCTTGCTAGAAGTAAAATGTAAGTTGTAGTGTTACTGCAAGCTAGAAGTAAAATGTAAGTTGTAGTGTTACTGCAAGCTAGAAGTAAAATGTAAGTTGTAGTGTTACTGCAAAACTACATTTTTGTGTTACTGCAGCCACATTCTCTGAATTTCTGCTGACCAACTGTAGCGGGGAATTTCTCTGTGCTTCTGCAACAGAGCATATATGAGCTTTGTAGAGATGCAATTGCAGACAAAGAAAGGGGTATTATTAATATCAAACAGGCAGGATCTGTACATGCCATTGACTGAGGTGGGTATATACTGGAAAAAGCAAACCACAACACATACAGAGGTCAGTTTTGCAGTGTTTATTAGAAAGCAAGACCATTCTTTTATTATGTTTCACATTCCTTACTCTTTTTTTTTTACAGCTAGTAATACAGATTACAATAGTGCATGGCATATTTGACTAAATTAATTATCCCTCCATTAAAAAGACATTGTTGGTATATTGTTTAGTCAAGATTTATTCCAAAGGGTATCAGAGAGTCCCAAACATTTTAGTGGATCACTTTTTTTGTCCAGGAAAGTTAAAACATTACTGTGCTTTATATTTCTTCATTATTTCTGGCAAGACAGATATGAAGGATATTTAAAAATACTTGTGCCAAAATCCTGCATTATACTGTATTTTTTGGCCATTTTTATGTTTTTCTTAGCATCTCTCTGTATGTTTTGTTTCATTAACTGTCAAGGGTTACATTGCATTCATGTGGTAAAAGACGGGAAAAAATCTGTAAAACATACCACATAGCATTTAATACTCCATGACTTCTGAGAGCTTACTGGTCCCCAGACCGATGAACATTTAATGATTTCCCACAGATCACTTCAAGCAATAGTGATTTCTCTCTCTGTCATTATCATTATTATTATTATTATTATTATTATTATTATTATTATTATTATTTAGTTATTTAATGACATTTATTGAAAGTCCAGCTGGGTAATAAATACAAATTTTCAATGAAGGTCATGGGAGAAAAGCTCCAGAGAGTTAAATAACATCAAATTGAACAGCAGTACAGATGCAATTAAAAAGCATATATCAAAACAGTGTAAAAAACTTCCCTGTGTGGAAGATTTTCAGTCCATATATCTCTAGTTAATCACTGTATATTAATCAGATCAGACAAGAGTAGTAGAAGTAGCGAACTTAAACTCGTCTTAAGTAAAAAAAAAATATATATATATATATATATATATATATATATATATATATATATATATATAATATGAAAAATTGTACAGAATTACTAAGTATTCGAAAGTAATCCAAGCAAGGCAGGCAGTCTGTTTCCAGTTGAAAATCCTTTATTAAGTAAGAAATAAGTAATAATTATAATAATAATAATAAGTAATAAGTAGTAAGGGATTTAAGGATAAACTTAATAAAGGATTTTTGACTGGAAAAAGACTGCCTGCCTTGCTTGGATTACTTTCGAATGCTTAGTAATTCTGTACAATATTTCAATATTTCATAATATATATATATATATATATATATATATATATATATATATATTTTTTTTTTTTTTTTTTTTACTTAAGACGAGTTTAAGTTCGCTACTTCCACTCCTATTTTCTGATCTGATTAATATACAGTGATTAACCAGAGATTTATGGACTGAAAATCTTCCACACAGAGAAGTTTCTTACACTGTTTTGTTTTTGGACCCACTATACTTGTTTAGTGGGTTGTTTGAGACTTTGTGTATATCACGGCGATTACTTGTAAAAAGCATATATCCATACAGTTTGACAGTGGAATACAATGGACACAAAAAAGCACGAGGAGACACCAGTGAATATAAAAATAAAAAAGAAATAAAAAAATGACAATTAAATAGGGCAATCAGTATATACAAAAGTATTAGAAGTATAGTCTATCATGCTAGGTAATATAAATAAAACAAGTCCACGGTAAGAGTGGGGAGAGGGCAGGTGTTGAAAGGTACAGATAGTATGATGAGCAATTAGTAAGAATGTAAAGTATTTAATATAGATCACACAGGTGAGGTGCATGGGCATAGCCATGAGTTAGTGAGAAATTCTTTGAGACAGGACTTAAATACATGCAGACTAGATATAATTCTGATTGAATGTGGGATAGAGTTCCATAGTCTGGATATGCAGTGTGAGTATAAACTTTGCCCCATACTTTTTATGGTTTATAGAATTCAAGGAGGAATTTGAGAGTACATACGGTGATGTGGGAGATAGTGATAAAGTACTGAGGAGACAGACGTGAAGGTAGAGGGGTTATATAGTATTTTATGGGTTAGAAGAAGAAGAAGTTGAATATGGGCAAGATGCAAGATTTTTAACCAGATAAGAATGCTTAATGTAGAGCAATTATGAGCTTTATGTGACAGATTAGCTGCAAATTAACTATCTTATTATAGCACTGCTCCAGTTGTGATTTGAGAGAGATGTGGATGTTAGTCAAACTAGGTGAGCCATAGAGAAGAGAGGTAGAAGATATGTGTTAGCTAGAGTAATTCTACTAGAAGGACTATGGAATTTTTTGTTGTATATAGTAGACATAGCTTTTGATGAGTTATTTTTATACACTTTTGTACGTGAAGATCAAACATTAAATTGCCATCTATGGTGACTCCAAGCAATTTGATATGGATAACTACTTCAGTAGCTGTATTGCTTAAAGAGGTAATGTGGAAGTCATTTTTAGCATTGGCATGGTACTTTGGAAAAACAGTAGTAGTTTAGTCTTTTTGGGATTAAGTAAAAGCTAGTTTTGATGTAGCCACAGTTTGACTGAGTTGAAGGTGTTTTATATTATGGATTGTAGTTGTAGTGGACTGTCAGATGAGCAAATGGAAACTGAGTCATCTGCATACTGAATAAGGCAAGCTTGCTGTGAGGAGATATATAGGATATTGATGAAAATATTAAAGAGCAGTGGACAGAAAATAGACCCTTGAGGAACACCCATTTAAACTAGGAGAAAACAGGAGAAAGAAGAGAGCCATTTGACATGTAGACATGCACATTTCAGATAGGTAGCTAGAGAATCACAGATGAGTTGGCTTGGAAAGGCCCAGAGAGGAGATTTGAGTCAGAAGTTTCTCAGAAGACTGTATCAAAGGCTTCTGAGAGAGGAAAGTAGAAAAGATAAACTTTCCTTGGTCTCTTGGTGTCAGAAAAGTTGACAAGAGCTGTAGTAGTGCTATGACCTGGTCAAAAACTATCTTGTGTTGGGGTTAGGAGGTCGTTCGACAAGCGGTACTGAAGGATTTACTTATGAATACAGTAGAAAGGGAGGGCAAGTTAAAAACTGGCAAAAGTTAATTATTTCTGAGAAGTCACCTCCTTTATGGAGGGGAATAATGAAGATTTTTTTTTCTACAAAGCAGAGACGTGGAAGTCTTGAATTGATCTGTTAATCAGACTTGAGACTGGGTATGCTATAGATTCTGCAGTGAGCTTAAGGTACTCAGCAGGGAGATCATCAGCAATAGAACAGAGTTTAAGTTTCTTTAGTAACTGTTTAACATATGATGTGGAGATAGTTTGGAGATTAAAAGCATGGGTGTCAGTACTAGTAGTTAGAGCCAGAGGTAAGAGAGGCTATGATGTTTGTGACATCCTTCCTCTGGACCAGTGATCAAGGGGCCTCAATCCTCACCACTGACACCAGTGGAGAACATTCACTGAGAAAAGAATAGACGCACACAGTAGTTTCGGCTACAGATCTCTGCACCAAGCACAATTTCCCTTAAGAGCACACAGGGAATGCACACTCCAGTCCTGGAGCTGGGTTTTCTCTCCAGGCCCCAAATAAGACACCACACTGATCACTCAGACTCTCAGCTGAGTGTTCTAAGTCAAGTCCTCCACCACCCTCTATGTGAAATCAGTGCTCTGTGTCACTGTTCCAAGTAGCTCACACACACACACACACACACACACACACACACACACACACACACACACACACACACACACACACACACACTCTTTGAGATTTGATTTTCACATGCACACACACCTGGGAAAGGCTAGCACAGATTTACCTGCTATGCCACCTCCACCCAGACTATAAGGTAGATAGTGCCACCATACCTCAAACTGTACAGATTTTCACAGAATGTCCAGATTTTTGTGTCATATTTTTGGTCTGTCATAAAAGTTGTGTTTTTCTGACAAGTCATTGAAGACTGAAGTCACAAAATAATATTAAATAATGAGAGACATTTGAGTTTCAGACTTTATATCCTTCAGAAAATCTGTAATAATGCAAAACCTGTTTTCCTAGCAACTTACTAAGTTTATAGGAGCAATATTTAAATTCTGTCCCTATTATTGGGCCTTTGTCCCCCCATTCTTTTTGGCTTTGTTGGGATTTCTTGCAATGAGAGGTTGAGAGGTATGACTGCCACCAGAACCCCCCCCCCCCCAAAGCCGGCTACTATAAAGCTCTTACCAGGGTAACCAATTATACTTAGTAAAATTAATACTTACACAAACGGTAGCATTTCCAAGCAGCAAGACTTTCAGGAATGTGAAGGCACAGTGTCACTAAATAAATGCAAGTGCTCTCAAAGGTTAAAATATTTTCTAAAAGACCAGCCACAATGAAAGGGTTAGATATATTTAATAAAAAATAAATAAGACAATGCTGAATATCTATACACAAAAAAAAAAAACAGAGTTTTAATTCACAGGAAATGTAAAACACAACACAGATGGAAAGATTCAGACAGATACAGAAAACAATATTTAACTAGTCTCACTATATTTTCCTAACTGAATGAAGAATTACTGCTCCCTACTTACTTGCTAGAGCAAGGGAAAATGAAATGGATAAGTATCTTTGTTGTCACTTCCAATAACAGAGTGATGAGTGCCTCTATCACATCTCTCACTAGTACTAAATACAACTCCAGTGCTGGCTACAGAATGATATCACATCTGATCACCTGACCCTGTGGTTCCCACACTACCCCCTCTCTAGCAACTGAGCCAGGGCCTGGCACAAATGTGTCACAATACACACATAGAACTTTGCTAAGGCTTAATACAGCATCTGGAAGCTATACAACAATTCCAACACTTCTACCCTTCCTGCAGAAATGATTTTCAAAGGCATTGCATCTCTGGCTGCATTCAGATCTGTGAAACAGAATCTTTATGGCCTAAATCAAGTCAGTTAATTTCAGGCTATTTTTCTTAAAAGACAACAATGGGATATTAAAGCAGATTGCTCAACCTGCTGTCTCTTTTAGTCCCTGTTTGTTGATACAGTCTCGAAAAATCACCCATGCAGCTTTAAAATCTAATCCACTGAACTGTTTTCCCTGTTAGGCTTCCTTCCTACCTTTCCATACTGTTTTACTTTCACTTTGAAAACCAAGTTGAAAAACCTCAGCTGGCTTTGAAATGATGATGTCACATCTACCAGCGCTCTTGCTCTAGCTACCGGGACGTTTAGCCCCCCAAAGTGATGTAATCCCTGCCTGATTTGCATGCTGTATAGAAGAGCCAGTGGACCTCCCACATTGTGATGTCAGAGCTGCCTTGCCCAGCCCACTCTTAACCTAGCAAAAATATCAAACTATAATCTAACTTATCTGAAGAGCCCTATCGATATGTGACAAAGTACAGGCAGAAGCACAGTAACAGCTGCAAAAACTAAGAGTATAAATTTGCACTGACCATGCATAGACATTAATTGTATGTTTTTTACATAAGAAGCAGATGTCGGTCACAATTAATCAATAATACTACATCAGATTGCAAGAAGTATGCAATACCATCATTTTCTTAAATTACCACTTAAAAAAAATGTGGGTGCTGTCATGCAAGTCTGTGAAATATTTTGTGTTTATAGTGCATCATTTGTTAGCTATTTAACAAAATAGGAAGAAAAAATAAGTGGGAGTTTGATGCTTTTCAAAACAGTGATTATTCCCAGTGCTATGCAGCTTGGTTCTAAATTTGACAGGAGTGCAATAAAAAAAAGTCTCCCACTGCAAGGAAGGAAAGGCTGACAAGAAAACAGTACATTAGTCTGGTCACCTGCTGTGAGCTGTCAATCACATGCACATAATGGCTGAAATTACCCTTAGCACTTTGACAGCTAGGGAAGGTAGGTGTGAAGGGGAGGGGGAGGGGAGATACCTTGAAGAACTAGATTTCAGCCTTCACAAAAGAAATCAAGTTAGCATTTCTAAGAAGAAAGAGCAACAAAATGCACTTTTCAATTCTGTTCTCTAGCATTTGCACTGCTTGTGTTTGAAGTAGTCATTGAAAAAGGATACAATTTTAACCAAAAGTAGGTGACTATAACACAGCAATGAATGCCTGTAAAATCAATGCACTGACAGGAGCTTTAGGGAAAACGTGGCAGATCTGATACAATTTTTTGGAGACAAACAATGCATTCTGGGATACTTAGAAGCAGACTAAACAGTCAGAATTATTTCAAGATGCCAGACCCCATGTGGTCAGAGTCAGAAATTGTGTATAAAAATATCTAAAAAGCTCTAAATAGTCCTAGAGTGGTGTTAAAATGTAGGAAACACCAAACCATGATGAAATAAACATGTTTTTTGAGTCTGTGGGTACAGTTGTCCTTTAAGGTTAGCTGGGCTGAGCTTAACCCCTCCCCTTCCAGTATCCTCTGTTAAAATATATACCTTTCAGCAGTTACAACAATACAGCCTGACATACATGTATATTTCTTTCCTGTCCATCAGGACTCACTGTTGATACATTTTTAACACAAGCAACTTTACAAATACCTTTTTTTAACATAAGCATCTGTACAAATCAGTTTGAAATTCAAATGACATAAAATTCTTTACAAAACTCCAGCTAGCTATGCTGGCATATGTTACACAAACACTGCCCTACTACCACTAGCACAGCTGGCACTACTTCACATCATCACAATGTCAATGAAGAAAGTGTTAAATGTGATAGCTGTTTCTAAGGGAGATAAGTCTGAATATGGGTTTCGTAAGGAAGAAGAGCCAGGTTAAAAATGTTCCTTAATTAATCTCCAGAAATTCTTTGTTTTTTTTTTCTATGATTATTGTGTGGGTCAAAGTAATATTTTTTTTTTGTTTAGGTGAATTTGTTTATTGATGAGGCTGTACAATGTCTTGTATACATGTAAGGTTTGAGAGGTTTTTACCTTTGTGCTATTGTTTCCTTGCTTTGTCATGTTTTTGCATGAGAATGCTTGTAGAATGAGACAGCCGGGGGGGGTGAGTATTTTTGTACTCTTTTATTTCTAGTAGGGGCAAGGGTATTTAAATTATAGTCCTCTCTTTTCAAACTCACAGTTTTGGATTTTAGTTCATTGCTATGCATATAGAAGTGCATGTTTATTTATCATACTTATGATTGCATAGTATTGTATGCAGATCTTAGCTTGGGATTTTTTTTCATTGTTTTCTCAATCTGCTCTTGGATCTTCTTAATCTTACCCTTAAGCTTACCTTGTCTGTACTGAATCTTATCATTACATGCTGAATTTTACCATTTACTCATTCTTTATATGATATTATTGACTAGTATGATCCTACTATTTTCTGCTCTTTGAGCTGGTGTCATGGCTAAAAATGGTCAGTAAACTAGACAACTTACTGGGTGAACAACTAGTAATGATTACATAATGACAGATACCAATTTTCATTTATTTATCTGACATGCTTATTGCAAATATATTTTGCATTTATAATATAAAAAATATATTTGCACCCCACCTAAGTACCATGTTCAATCATAGCCTCACCTCAGGCTTTGTGTCTGCTGAATGGCGCACAGTGACAGTTATCCCACTCCACAAGGGGGGACCCACCATGGGCCCTGGGAACTACTGCCCCATTAGCCTGATGAGCCTGGTCTGCAAGGCCATGGAATGTATCATCATGGAACTTATAAACAAAGACATTAGTAATCTCCAAACACTGGACCCCACCCAATTTGGGTTTGTAAAAGGCAGATCATGTCTCCTAAACCTGATAGACTTCTTTGAAGCAGTCACAAAAGCCGTAGACAAGGGTAAGGTGGATCACACAGCCTATCTAGATCTTACCAAGGCTTTCAACACCATCCCCCAATCTGGAATTATAGATAAACTCACTAAACTAGGTATAAATCCCTATGTCACAAGATGGGTTGCCAACTGGCTCACTGACAGAACCCACACTGTGAAAGTAGCAGACTCCAAATCTGACTTCAGACCAGTTACAAGTGGAGTACCACAGGGTTCAGTCCTGGGTCCTCTCCTGTTTGGTATCTACTTCTCTGAAGTACAGGCTAACACAGAAGGTCTTTGGCTAATGAAGTTTGCAGATGACTGCAAACTAGGAGCCATAATCAAAACTCCTAACGATGTGGGCATCCTACAAAAGGGCCTCACTGAGACAGATGCCTGGTGTCAAAGCCATGGTCTCAAGCTCAATGCCAAAAAGTGCATTGTCATCCCATTTGGTAAAAACTCTGTACCCATGAACTACAACATAGGCGGTAGTATACTTAACACCGAAAGTGTGATAAGAGACCTTGGGACACAGGTGGACAGTAGTCTCTCCTTTGATAATCACATCACCACAGTAGTCAGGAAATCCTTCTACGTGGCACACCTCATCACAAAAGGTTTCTCATCCAGAAAAAAAGAGGTCATTATTCCTCTCTACTCATCACTCATTAGACCCATTATAGACTACAACTCCCCTTTTGGTATGTACCTCACAAGACATCTACAACAACTAGAAAGGCCACAGAAATACCTCACAAAGAGGATTACTGGCCTCAAACAGATGCCCTACGCAGACCATCTCAAAAAACTCCAGCTTTACTCTGTCGCATATCGCCTACTCAGAGGTGATCTCTGCCTAACATACAAAGCTATGTCAAACCCAGAGCTGTTGGACATGCTCCACTTAAAGAAATCCCAATCCCTCCGAGCTACATGCTCTAGGGACCTAAACCTTGTCACCACAATAAACAGAACATGCTGGAGGGATAGATTCCTGTCCCAGAAACTTCCCATACTCTGGAATAAACTACCTATCTATATCAAACAAAGCTCATCATTAGCACTCTTTAAAAAAAAATCTTGATGATTGGATGGGAAATAGGAAATTCACCCCGGGGATCACCTCTATGGCTCTGCTCGACAGTGGCACAGGAAAATAATGTTCTTGGGTGGAAAAAGCCGGGGTACCTTTCTGGCTGGGCTTATATAGGCCCCAGGGCAGATAGCCTAGTACCTACCTATGAACCTATAAATAATAAATTCAATGTTATTTGGAGTTTAATTTCCATTATTGTTGTTTAATGCCAACAAAGTGAACTGCTTTACTCATTCAGACATAGCGACAGTGAAGTTTCATACATCCTGACACCAGCAGCGTTCCAGGATGGATACTTCTTGCCTGAGTCAATTTACAGAAACAAAGTTTAAAATCTGCCTATATATAAATGCACATATCTTGAAAATTATAACAGTTATTGTGATAGCAAGCCAATACTAATGGAGTTTGAAGACCCATAACTGCCAAACAAAATGTGAAGATTGGTCTGTCACTACCATCAATAAGTGACAGGTGACTGGCATCTTGGTATGTGAAGGACAGGGACTATGGTTCTTGGACCTACTCTACTAACCCAAATAGATTTGGTGGATGTCAAAGGAATGGTCTCTCAAGTCAAACCACTGGGACTCAAGAGGTACAAATAAAAGAACATGGACACAATTCAAATTCATCAACCAGTTCGCCAAATGCAAATTTGTCTCAATAGCATAAAGGGAATATGCACTGCTGTTCTACTGTTCTGCATATGGGCTTCTACACTGGTCAGTCACAGAGCAAAGTCTTTGTTAGTATTCCAGGCCTTTTTCTCACCACTCCCTTTGTGAACCACAGTGTCTTCAGTGCCCTTTGCCCATGCTAACTGCTTTGGAAAGAAAATATTATTCTGACACACACACACACACACACACACACACACACACGCATGCACGCACACACGCACACACACACACACACACACACACACACACACACACACACACACACACACACACACACACACTGACATGCACACACTTCTCAGGGAAGGCTGGTAGAATTATCCAATTCCCCACAGCTTTCTTTCTGGCATGATAGTACTGCCATCACTCTCAGTATAGCCATTGACCAAACATGCCAGTTTCCTGATGCTCTTAATTTAGCCAATCAACCAATATGCAAATTGTTAGATATTATGAATATAAGGCTGAAATTAATTCTGTTGTAAATATGCTGAAAGAAAAAGCTTGCTTAAATGCAGAAACAGAGTTTACTAATATGTAATCAGCAACCATACTAAATGGTCATGGCTTGGAAAATAAGGAATCTGCTGAATGGACATTTTTCCCTTACAGACTTAAAAACAGGATGTATGCAAGAGCAAAAATGCAAAATCTGCTTTTAAAGAATGGACACAATGTGTTTCCTCAAAAACATGTTTTTCTGCATGGACAACAGGACATGACTATCAGCACTTGCACAAGAACAGATGTTCTTATACAAAGATCCAAACAGACTACAGGATGTTCACACTGCCAGAAAAGCTGGCTTCTTATAAATTCAGCAAAAATGTGAAACAAGGAAGCTGAAAAATAATATCATTAAGTCAGCAGTTTGCGTCAGCATCTGTAACAATTAGTACTGTTTCTACAGGATGAGCAATTCTCCAAAATAGAATACCAAGAGGAAATGCATATGTTTGTGCATGACTAAAATTGTATATAAAGAGCTGTATGAATCCAGTTATGTTAGGGGTATGGTAGAGACACATTTGTCCTGAGGTAAATGTTATATCTCTCACATCATCTGTACTATATGAGAAGTAAAGTGGAACAGTACTTTAAGCTGCAACGTTAGTCCATTTGGTTTATTATAAAAAGTTATGTGTTACTGCTCTAAAGTTGATGCTGCAAAGTATATTCTCTCATCAGTGTATATTCTGCAAGTTTCTGTATGCAACAGACTGTAAATGCAAATATAACCAGACTTTAAATTTTAGCAGAATCCAGTCAGCAAGACTGAGTGTCTTAAGAAGACTTCAAATCCATCACAGCAAGCAGTAAGCTCCATATAATTTTTCACAAATTAATTCTGTTCACTGATAGTGTGCTCAGGAGATCTAGCTAATCATAGATAAAAGTCTGACCTTGCCACAGTACAGTGCTCAATAATGATAACCATTTTCTCAGATAATAAAAATAATACCCATATAAATGAATAAAGACAACCCACAACAGCTTAAAAGTGAATAAATACAATTTTAATTAAACAGTAAAGAACACAGTGTTGATACAAACTAAATATGCAGAGTTCAAAAAAGTTTACAGATAATATAAAATAGTTACACATAAATTAATGTGTAAAGAAATATCTGCTCTACAGCTAAAAGCATATCCTAGCTATCTCTTACTAAAGAAATGCTAGCCCTTGACTATTTTAAGCTAGAGAAATGAAATTAACATAAGGCAGAACAGCACTTACATGGATGTACCAAGATCTCAACAAAGACTAAGACTTAGGCTAAGACAAAAAGGTATAAATATGTGTACACTTCAGCCCATGACTCATGTATGGCAACCCAGAACCATATTATTACATAATTTATTTTCCACACAAAAATATGTGTAATTACATTATGTCATATTACATCAGCTTATTTGCCCACAGAGGAATGATGCATAAGCTACCAGTGTAGGATACATTTATGAAATGACTGCAGATCAATGGATGCTCTCATAGTCCAGATCGTCTCCTTTTTTTTATATAAATAAAACACCAACTAGTAGAGGAGCAGGCAGCCAACTCAGAAAACAATTGTAACACCAAAATAAAAACAACCAGCTATCCAAGAAGGGTAAAAAGTCTTTTAATGAAAAACAAACATAAAAATAAAAGTACAAGACAGTGAAAAAATAAAAATGATGAATGCTTTTACACCAAACTCTGGTGCTTCATCAGATCTAAAGTTTCCATGAAATTATCAACATTTAAATGCTTCAAAATTAGCGCCTCGGGGCATATGATCTTAAGATAGGTTTTAAAGGGACATGCTCATTTAGTTCCTTACCTCGTGTTGCTTGAAGCAGTAATATCCATTTGGTCTCAAGTTTTTCAGTATAGGTTTTAACATCACCACCCCTTGCATTAGGTGAATATACTTCAAGCACAAGAAATTTAAATGTGTGTATGTAGCCTGTTGTTGTTATTGTAATTATACCAAAAATGGTTAATACTCCTCTAACCACAGTAGACAGACCTCATACTCAATGTGGGACTTTTGTTCATGCAGATGTGAGCTTCAGTTTCATGTGCAACACTTTTGTTAGTGCCAATCAGTTTCAGAGAAATTTACAGAAATATGACATGCACACATACTTAATTTGCAAACAAATACAAATATCTATTAGTAGGGCAATGTCAAACTCAAAGTGTCAGTCCAAACTTTTTTCAGTATTACATACATGTTAATTTGATTCCATGAAGTACTATATAACTGCTTGCATTTCAAGTTAACAAAAATATTTACATGCGTCATAAATTCTTATTTTAAATGTGTGATTCAGTTTACTCCTGGTGCCCGAACTGAAGGAGATGTTTCATTGTACTGTCTGCTAGCGTTCACTTTTTAAAAATGATGTTTTCTGTTGAAGTATTAACTTATTACTGAATATCACAGTCACTCATTTTTCTCAATCTGAAAGCATCAACTCACTTAAGTATCAAAGGTAATCGCATGTACTTCTAAATGTAATTACTACAGCCACCTATCCCCATCCAGTGTACCATCTGCATGACAGCCCCACTCTGACTACAGTCACTTTAAGAAAATATTTTCTTTACACTGAGTGTACACCACATTAATCTACAGAAACCTCTATTTAAGCACAAAAAACTCCCATTAGCCTGACAAGTCTGATATGCAAAGCTATGGAATGCATCATCATGGACCTAATAAACAAGGATATAGGGAATCTCCAAACTCTTGATCCTACACAGTTTGGTTTTGTGAAGGGTAGATCATGCCTGCTCAACTTGGTCGACTTCTTTGAGTCAGTCACCAGAACTGTGGATGAAGGTAAGGTGGTTCATACACCTACCTTGATCTGGCCAAGGCCTTTGATACCATTCCCCACTCAGGAATCATAGAAAAACTTACTAAGCTAGGCATCAACCCCTATATCACTAGGTGGGTTGCAAACTGGCTCACAGATAGAACCCAGGGTGTGAAAGTAGCTGACTCCAAGTCAGACTGCCGACCAGTCACAAGTGGAGTCCCACAGGGTTCAGTCCTGGGTCCTCTCCTGTTTAGTATCTACTTCTTTGAAGTCCAGGCCAACACAAAGGGACTCTGGCTGACAAAGTCCGTGGATGATTGTAAGTTGGGAGCTATTATTAACTCCTTAAGTGATGCTGACATCCTACCGAAAAGGCCTCGATGAGACCAACGACTGGTGTCAGAACCATGGCCTTAAGCTCAATGCCAAAAAATGTGTCTTCATCCCCTTGGGGAAAACCCAGTTACCTTGAATTACCACATTGATGGTAGCCCACTGAACACAGAAGGTGTTATAAGAGATATGGGAACACAGGTTGACAGCAACCTCTCTTTTGAACACCATGTTGCCACTGTGGTCAGAAAGTCCTTCTATGTGGCACATCTCATTACTAAGGGTTGTTTATCCAAGAAGAAAGAGGCCATTGTCTCCCTCTACTCTTCCCTTATTGGACCAATCATCAAGTACAATGCCCCATTTGGCATGTACCTCACTAGACACCTGCAACAACTGGAGAGGCCGCAAATGTACCTCACAAAGAGGATCCTAGGCCTTAAACACTTGTCCTATATGGACAGACTCAAAAAACTCCAACTATTCTCTGTCTCATATCGCCTACTTAGAGGCGATCTCTGCTTGACTTACAAAGCCATGTCTGACCCAGCTCTATTAGAAATGCTACATCTAAAGAAATCCCAATCCCTCCGCACCACATGCTCCAGAGAACTCATCCTCATTATCACAATCAACAGAACATGCTGGAAGGACAGGTTCATAACCCAGAGACCGCCCATGCCATGGAATAGACTTCCCATGCATGTCAAGCAGAGCACCTCACTGGCCCTCTTCAAGAGAAATCTGGATGAGTGGATGGAAAATAGAAAATGCACACCGGGGATCACTCCAGTGGCTCTACTCAACAGAGGCACTAGGAACTAAGGTTGGGTGGCACAATGTCAGGGTAATCCTATGGGCTAGGCTTGTAAAGGCTCCAGGGCCATTAGCCTAGTACACACCTATGAACCTATAAGTTCTACCACATCTCAGTTCCACAACTGTCACAAAAGAACAACAAATAACTTACATCTTTTCCTACACTGTGATCTCACCTGTACCTTTAAGTGGATCACACAAAACTCCAAAGTGCTGTAAATGGTTGCAGCAGCAGATGAAATGCTCTATAACAATTCTCTACTACTGATACTAGCAAACAGTTATTCATGTGCTCATACAAAGAGTTCAGCATGCTCAGGACCAGTGGACAGAACTCTGACAATTAATCCCAGCTGGTTCCTTCTGCAGCTGAAAAGGCACATCACCATCTGATTGGCTGTTCCTCTAGTTAAATCAGGCATCTGTGCATCTCTGAAATGAAAGGCTGGAAACAGCCTTCTGAACACTGCAGTGTAGTTCTCTGCAAAAAATATTTAAACATTTGTGGAAATAGAGCTATTCTTAGATAGCTCTGTATCAACAATGATTCTTAACAAACTCACATTGCTGCTGTTTATTGTAGTTGCAGACATGCATTAACATGCTCACTGGGGAATCAACCATATATAAGCTAAAACAAATAATAAAAAAATTACCATTTTCTTGTGTGTTTTTTATTCTAATGGTAACTGTATATTTTTCTTGCATGCAGTTGAATACGCACAATCGTATTCCTTAGGGATCGTGACTGTGCATCTCTAACTGCTCAGCTGAGGGGAACATTTGATAATTCAAGTAGGCAGTAGGCTGCGAGCATGACAGGTACATTTCTTTTCACAACCTGCACTGTAAGCATGACTTAGGATGTTGTGGATACAGTGCTGTAAGTGCAAATGAGTTAAGTTTACCTCTACTTTTATTGATATTTAAGTGCAAATGAGTTACATTTACCAGTACTTTTCCATTAACAGGGCAACAGCTTTTTTGGCCTTGTTAACAGTTTTGTCATAAGAAAAGTATATATATATATATATATATATATATATATATATATATATATATATATATGTGTATGTACACATTTCTTTCAATATGTGTTTGTATAAATATATAAAATATGCGTGTATGTCTTATGAACAAACACACACACCGCAGCTCTCATTCTCTTAACTCCAGAATCAGGGACAAAAATGGAAGTAATCTGGATGGAGCATTCAGGGACAATAACTTGAGAAGTTAGCTGAATAACAGAATGTGGCTTAATGGAGATTTTCTGAAGTAAAAGACGACTATAACTTTAATCATATGACAGAAACCACCTCTTACTATGTGCACTTGCAATACTGAGACACATAATAACAGAAGGCTGCCAATTGGAGTAGTGTGGAAAATAATGAATGCAGTCGCCAAGTTATTCACGGCACCATATTTGAATAAACCAATTTAATTCAGTGGTGAACACTTGCCAGTGCTGCGTTAACCCACATTTATACGTTGCAGTCGTTTACAAAAAAAAGCAATGTGCCTGTTAGAATCCAACTATTGTTTTCCTCAAACTTGACTGTCATATTTCATAATTGCGACTGATTTTTTTTTGTAAGGACATGTATTTATGTTTATTACTTTCTTGACCAGGACCTCAAGTGTAAATGATATCTGATGATGTAAATTACTTGTAATCCAAAAATACGAATATCCTTTCTGACCTTTCAGTTATACTTTTATTGGCGGTCCATAAAGATGTTGTACTACCCAATCTCCAAAGTCTGCACACACACACACACACACACACACACACACACACACACACACACACACACACACACACACATACACACACTCACACTATTATTCTTTTGAAAAGATGAGCATCATTTATCTGAAAATTCACTAAATTTATTTACACAATTCTGGAGCCATCATGTTGTGAAGGTTTCGTAACAGACCGTACACTACAACACGCTGAAATTAGTAATAAAGAAATTAGATAACAATAAAATAATAATTTTTGGATACTGGATATTTATGCAAATATTGAAAAAAACAACAACTTTCATTATGAGAAAACTGTTAACGAGGCCAAAAAAAGCTGTTGCCCCATTAATGAAAAGTACCTCTACCCATTTACCTCAACTTTTATTAATATTTGTAAGTGCAAATGAGTTCCGTTTACCTCTATTTTTATTAATATTTTATTAATGCTATTGGTTTCTATCAAAGTCCCTTAATTTTGCGGTAGAAAATTCCTGTGGATATCCATGCATAGAAGTAGACATATGTCAGCATTGTGTGAAATAGAAAAATAGATATCTGCACCACTGGGAGAAAATAATTATATGGAAGAGCAACTCATAATGTTTTTCTGAACTGGAACCAGTCTGACTACATACTTGAAGGCTGAAGGAAAGCATTACACTTTACTGATTCCACTTTACAGAGACAAGAAAGATGAAGAAAAGTGCAAACCCATTAGGCTGAACTCAGTAGTTGGAATTCTATAGAATCAGTTATGAATAAATTATAATACTGAGTACTTAAATGAAACTGAGCATAGAAAACAACATATAACGTATAAAGCCATGTCCAACCTGGAATTAATGGACATGCTGCACCTCAGAAAATCCAAATCCCATCGAGCTACGAGCTCGAGAGACTTGAACCTCAGCACTGAAATAAATAGGACATGCTGGAGGGACAGATTCATAACCCAGAGGCTCCCTTCACTCTGGAATAAAATCCCAGTCCAGGTTAGGCAGAGTCCCTCATTGACTCTCTTCAAGAGGAATCTTGATGAGTGGATGGGAGATCGTAGGTTTACCCCGGGTATCACTTCTGTGTCACTGTTAGACAGAGGCACAGTATACTAACCTCGTAAAAGGGCATAACAAAATTAATTTAAAATGGGTGGCGAAAGCCAAACACACTCTGGCTAGGCTTATAAATGCCCTAGGGCAGATAGCCTAGTATGAACCTATGAACCTATGATATAATGGTTTTGCAACACAAAGTTCACATCAGACAAACTTAATACATTTTTGCAGGACTAGTGTGCATTCGTGAGAAGTAATGTGGACACCAGAGAAGGTATAAATCTTGGGGCTGTTTGTAGAGTTTAAGAACTACCTATCTGATGTTGCTTGCTTATTCTTCTTCTTTGCATGGCTAGGGTGATTTGTGTGAAGCAACTTGGAATATTTTAATGTTTGGCTGTTGGGTTGAAATTAACTAGTCCTCTTGTCATTTGCTCACTTTACAGTCATTCCCAAGGGATAAAATACATCACAGAATACCAAGAGCTTCAGAGCACTTTTGCTTAGGTGGCCAGTTAACCTAAGGCTAGCCCTGCACCTCACCTTACATAGTCAGCACTGAGACGCATATAAATAAGGTACTGACTCAAAATATCTTTCAAAGTCCATAGCATTCTTACCATCAGAGGCCACACAATACATATTTATAAATGTTTTGCTTCCTACATTTGAACAGATTTTTACTTATTATTGTATCATGCTCTGGACAAAATACTATGATACTTCAAGCTGCAGAAGATAATATTCTCAGGTATAATATCCTTAGTATAATTTCCTAAGTATAGGAAACACTACTTAGCAAAACATACTGGCTGCCTTTTGGTGCTAGGACATCTCTTTTTTTAAATGCCCTTACCTTCATAGGTTCATAGGTTCATAGGTTCATACTAGGCTATCTGCCCGAGGGCATTTACAAGCCTAGCCCATCGTTTTGTGGCTTACGCCACCCCTTTAGTATGGGGAACTATACCCATTATTTTGCTGTGCCTCTGTCGAGCAGTGACACTGAGGTAATCCCTGGGGTATATCTGCGATCTCCCATCCATTGGTCAAGATTTCTCTTGAACAAGGCCAGTGAGGTGCTCTGCCTCACATGTACCAGGATTTTGTTCCACAGCATAGGGAGTCTTTGGGTGATGAATCTATCCCTCCAGCACGTCCTATTAATAGCCGTGTCGAGGTTTAAGTCTCCTGCCCTTATGGCTCTGATGGATCTAGATTTTTTGAGGTGAAGCATATTCATCAAATCTGGGTTTGACATGGCCTTGTATGTTAGGCAAAGGTCACCTCTGAGCAAGTGGTAAGCGACTGAATAGAGCTGGAGTTCTTTCAGTCGGGCAGCATAGGACAGATTTTTGAGACCCTTTATCCTTTTGGTGAGGAACTTTTGTGGCCTCTCCAGCTGCTGCAAGTGTCGGGTCAGATACATTCCAAATGGGGCATTGTACTCAATCATTGGTCTGATGAGTGATGAGTAAAGGGAGACTATGACCTCCCTTGATCTAGATGAGAATCCCTTCATGATAAGGTGGGCAATGTAGAAGGTCTTCCTAACTACTTTAGCTACATGGGTGTCGAATGACAGACTACTATCAACCTGGGTCCCCAGGTCCCTGATAACTTCTTCTGTGCTCAGTGGATTGCCACCTATTTGGTAGCTAGGGGTAACCTTGTTTTTCCCGAAGGGTATGACTATGCATTTTTGGCATTTAACTTTAGGCCGTGGCTCTGGCACCAGTTATCCGTTTCTGTGAGACCCTTCTGAAGGATATCTGTGTCAGATGTGTTTTCTACTATGGCCCAGTTTGCAGTCATCTGCAAACTTTGTCAGCCATAACCCTCCTGTGTTTGCTTGTACTTCGGAAAAGTAGATGCCAAACAAGAGTGGGCCCAGGACTGAGCCCTGTGGGACACCACTTGTGACAGGCTTTGAGTCTGACATGGCGCCAGCAACTCTGACCCTGTGGGTTCTGTCACTCAGCCAGTTTGCAACCCATCTTGTGATGTATGGGTTAACATTTAAGCTGATGAGTTTTTCAATGATACCCGAGTGGAGTATTGTATCGAAGGCCTTAGCCAGATCGAGGTAGGCTGTATGGACTGCCTTTCCCTCATCAATGGCTTTGGTGACTGTTTCGATAAAGTCAACCAAGTTTAAAAGGCATGATCTGCCTTTGACAAAGCCAAACTGGGTTGGATCCAAAGTCTGCAAATTCCCTATGTCTTTATTTATGAGGTCCAATATGATCCTCTCCATGGCTTTGCAGATAAGGCTTGTCAAGCTAATGGGCTGGTAATTTCCAGGGTCGGTGGAGGCACCGCCTTTGTGAAGTGGGACCACAGTTGCAGTGCGCCACTCCCTGGGTACGTATCCAGAGGTAAGACTTTGATTAAACAGCTGTCCTATCTGTGGGTTTAATTCCTCATTGAGTTCGTGGAGCACACAGCCGGGGACACCATCAGGTCCCATGGATGCTGTGTTTTTTGCTTTGGAGAGAGCAGTTCTCACTTGGGCTGGAGATGTTTGGGGGCTGCAATCATTTGGTATAGATATCTCTCCTTTTGGGGAGTTTGCACTGAACCTGTCAGCCAGTATGTTGGCAATGTCTGTAGGATCAGTAATCTTCACATCATTTTGAACTAGTTCTGAGCATATCTGGGAGTTTCCTCCTAGGTTTCTAACATAGCTAAAGAAGGCCTTATGATTGTCTTTTGAGTCTTTAGCTATTTTTCTCTCAAATTTGCTTTGGATGATTTTATGAGAGCTCTTAGTTTTTACTTATAGTGATCAAGGGTGTCTTACCTTTTAAGGATTTTGCTCTATCTTGTAGTAGCTTCCTCCTTTTGTTGTAGAGTTTGTTTATGACTGGGGTCCACCAGACTGGACGCTTGCCTTTGGTACAAAGAGTCTTTGTTTTGCTTGGGATTGCCTTATCCATGCAGTCCTGCAGGTGCTGGTAGAAGGCATTTGTAAGTGATTCAGCGGCTTGAGTACTGTTTTCCCGGCTTGGGGCCTTAAAGGAGACCACACTAGTCTTTAGAAGTGTGAAGACGGCTTTTGGGAAGTTCTTTACTGGGCTCTTTTTATTTCAGGTGGGGTGGGATGAGGACCTCCAGCGAGATTAGTTTGTGATCTGATCTCACCAGTGAGGGGTATACTTCGGTGTTGAACATTGTGCTCCCATGTTCGTGATGATGAGATCAAGTATGTTATCTCCTCTTGTGGGGATGGTGACTAGTTGTTCCATGGCATTTGAGTTTATGAATTCCAGGAACTTTTGGGCTAGGGTGTTTGGGCTTGAGTAGTGTTCCCAGTCTATATTAGGGTAATAGAAGTCACCTAGTATGATGGTGTTTGGTGATACATTTATCCCTCTAGTGTTTTCAGGAAGGCCATGTGAGGTTCCTGAGTTTGTGAGGGTGGCCTGTAACATGCTACAATTTGCAGAGCAGTCTTGCCTATGGTTAATTGCACCTGGATGGTCTCCGATGCATCGTGCGTTGCCACCAGTCTTGAGGTGTGGGTGTCCTTGATGAATATGGATACCCGCTCCTTTCTTGGTATTGTCCGGATTTTGGGGCCAGAACGCATGATATGAGGTAAAACCTGATAGCGCTGGGGTGCTCTCAGGAGCCTTGAACCAGGTTTCTGTCACAGCACAGACATCGATGTTCTCCATACTGAGAAGGGCCTCAAGTGCATGCATTTTGAGATTTAGACTTCTGGCATTGAACAGCATTACCCTTAGTTTTTTTCCTTTTTTGTGTTCTAGGGTGGTAGGTTTAGAATTTGAGCCTTGCCTAAAAAAGGCACTATGGGGGTGGCAAGAGCCTTTGCCAATATCCGGAATCCCAGGGGTGACAGGTGCAAGCCGTCCCTTGCGAAGCAGCGTGGCTTGTCCAGCATGTCATCCCAGGCAGACAGATACTGGATCCCCTTTGAATGACACTAGTGTTTAAGCCAATTGTTAAAGCTGATCATTTTATCTCTGTATTGTGGTATCATTCTTGGTGAAGGTAGGATACTGCTCAAGGTCAGGGTCATACCTGCCTGGGCTACATAATCAGAGAGCTCCTCAATGTCTCTTTTCATGTAGTCCAAGGAGGTACATCTCGACATCAAAGGTACTCAGGCCTCCCCATTCAATAAGCTGACTTTTAGAAGCCCCAGCTACTCTCTGTGTGCTTCAGATGGCATGCAAGCCTTCCATTTAATCTCATTATTTATGAAGAGTCATTTGCCAAAATTGTCCTAGCCTCCTGTATCTCTAATCTATATCCCTGAATCCATTAGATGGACTGATAATGCTAAACTAGTCTAAAGGTTACTGTATACACACCTTGCAAATGAAAAAATGCAAATGTTTCAGAGATACTGCATAATCATTTGCCCAGATATCTAACAACTTCAAAATGACTTCACCATTACTTTTTGAAAGACTGTCATGTCACCGACACACACTCACACACACACACACACACGCACACACACACACACACACACACACACACACACACATATATATATATATATATATATATATATATATATATATATAGGTGTAGGGCACTGGAGCAAATGGCAAGTGCTCCGATACATTCTGTCCATGCTCCAGGATTTCCCCAGAGTGGACTAAACCAATAGCAAATATTTTTTTGCAGGAGGATCAAACCCCCATACACACCTGCATGCCCTATTAATTATATATACTAACTCTGAGACTGCACAACTTTCAAGGAAAGGAAATATTTCCTTACTCGGGGAATTGTCGATCTCACACTCCTGTCTACCACTTGTCTGTGACAATCAAATGGTGTCTCTCTACTGGATGTCAGACTACTTGCCATTGTCTCCAGTGCTTGGAACCAATATACACATATATATCTATATATATATATATATATATATATATATATATATATATATATATATATACATACACACACACACACACACGCACGCACACACACACACTGAGATATATATATATATATATATATATATATATATATATATATATAGATACCCAAACAGCAAATCCAGCACCCAATAAACAGGAGACATAGGCAGCAGTCCCAAGAAGCTAATGCTTTTACATTCACCAAAAACCGTTTCTCGCTACTATGAGCTAGTACAGCCCGTACAGAAATGGCACAGAATACTATATATACATAATATAAAATTTTAAAGAAAGTTCTTAAGACCAACACACCAACAACACACACAACATAACATAACATAACACATATAATCATAAAATATATATATATATATATATATATATATATATATATATATATAACAAAATTACTCCAAGGATCTGTCCACACCAACATAATGACATACATAATAAACTATGGAAACATTAAATATGGTATGTATATATATATATAGACACATATACACACACACACACAAAGATATATATATATATATATATATATATATATATATATATATATATAATTTCTTTTTGACCACTGACTATTTTATATTTTATAGTTTTTATAGTGTTTTGTAATGTTGTTCAAACTATTTTTACATTGTATTTAGTATACCATAATTCAAACAATATATGCTATACTATAGATATTTTTATATATATATATATATATATATATATATATATATATATATATATATATATATATATATATATATGGATCTAGGACTAATGCTTGACGACACGTTTCCATGAATCGGAAACGGATGAGCGCAATTTTGCGAATGTGCTTTTTCACTGAAAAAGCACTTTCACGAAACTGAAGTAAAAAAACACCTAACAACATAAAAAAAAAAACAACAGTAATCATGTTTATGCAGGGGAGCAAGCCTCCCTGCACCCCCTACAGTACTGAAGGTAATCAAAATTTTAGCAGATCAACACTAAAAACATTGACTGCAAAAGACCGAAATAAAAATATAAACACCCTAACAACCTCAGACCATGCCAAAAAAAAAAAAAAACTTTTTTTTTTCATGAAGACAAGCACTCTGCACCCTCCACACCCCCATCTATAATTATATAAATTAACTCTGATATCGCACAATCCCTGGGAAGAGGCATATTCCCCAACTCCAGGGATTACTGATCTTGCACATATCTCAGCTATCTCTTTTGTCATTCAAAGTGTGTCAACAAAACTGATGTCAACTTTAGGAACTTCCAATTAACAGCACTCCTAGATAGATAGGTAGATAGATAGATAGATAGATAGATAGATAGATAGATAGATAGACAGATAGATAGAGATATGTGTGTGTGTGTTTGTGTGTGTGTGTGTGTGTGTGTGTGTGTGTGTGTGTGTGTGTGTGTGTGTGTGTGTGTGTGTGTGTGTGTGTGTGTGTGTGTATATACATATATATGTATAGGTGTTAGTGGCTCAGTTGAATGCGTGCAAGAGATTAACAGCTGCCTAGCTGAAAAAATATGGTCGACTAGGCAGTTGATCGACAGGTGTATGAGACTGTACAAATACAAGGATTGGAAAATTCACCCTCACTCCGTGTTTGAGCAATCTCAGATTTAGTACATATAATTAGCAGGGGGAGGGGCACAGCCACCCACATTGGGATTGCAGGGGGGATTGCTCCCCCTGTAAAAAATTATTTTTTCATTTTATTTTTAAAAAATAAAAGATTGTATGTGCCGAGGCTGTTTCTCAGTGTATGAGTACTGATGTGTCACCTTCCATGTTCTTGCAGTTCAATTTGGATGTTTTCGTTTAATTTAGCTACACACACACACACACACACACACACACACACACACACACACACATCTATATATATATATATATATATATATATACGTGTGTGTGTGTGTGTGTGTGTGTGTGTGTGTGTGTGTGTGTGTTTATATGTATTTGTGAGCATGTTGTTATTCATGTGTGTAAAATATTTACAATACCTATGAGAATAACTTGTCAACAATATTCTTCGCAACTAACATACATGCCACAAAACAGTAAGAAAAAGAAACACTCCCCAGGATTCACTAACCCTCTGTGTAAGACTAAATAAGTCTTACACAGAAACTGCAGCCTAAGAGGATGATGTCAGCGCACCATGCATATTCATGAGGGCGTGCTGACTCAACTCTAAGGCTAACACGGAGCATGCACGAGTGCAGGGGGTGTGTCAGATTGCCGAGCAGTCCAAAAATCCACGCCCATTCAAGTCCCACAATCGTCAAATGTAAATGACATGAGCGAGTCCGCTCAAATGTGTATATACACAACACTACACTCCCCCACATTCTAAACCCCTGTACAATTATAAAATGTAAAACTCCATTTTTTTATTATTCCCGATATAGCTTCCCGTATTTGCGCGTGTTTGCACGGGTTTGCCCACTGCTTAGCTACAGTTAGCAGTTTAGACATCGAAGAGGATAATAAGACACTTGTATGCAAATTAAGGCAAATAGCAATAGCGTAGTGGTAGAGCGTTCGCACAAAGAGGAGGCATTCCCGGTTCGAGTCCCTCCACTCCCCTTTCTATTTTCTGTATGAAATCTGTATAGAAAAATAATTCCTGACATTTATCTTTTAAAATTTAGTAAAAAGCATTGAAATGGCCTATGTAGTAGTGAACGATATTTTATACATATATAAGAAGGTGAATTGGTTATGCATACTGATGAATGCATAAGTAATGTATCTTAAGCAATGTGAAGCACTGCTAAGCAAAGTTTACCAGTATTAAGCACATTTAAGTATAATTGCTCATAGCTTAGCACTGCTTTAACTAGCGCAATAGCTTTACGCGGAGCTGTGCATCGCGCCAACTAGCACAAACAAAACATGTTTGCGCGAAGCTGCGCACCGCACTAACTAGCGCAACGTCGGGCAACGTAGAGCAATGTTAGGCAAAGTTGAGCAAAGTCGGCTAAACACAGCCACACCTCCTAGCAGGTCAGGCCAGTAGTAAAATAAAAAGCAATGACAGGCCTCAAACCTGGGATAGTGTGCACCATAATCACAGTACTGAACCACTAAGCCATGACAGCATTTGATGTTCAAGCACTGTCAACACACATATACATATTAATCAAAGTTTACCCAGTGCTAAGCAGGTGTGCACTCAGCTGAGAATTATCAGATCCGGCCAATCTCAAATAAGTCCGGGAAATGAGGCATATTTAAGCTCCATAGGCAGGAATACTTGCCATAACTGGTTGTAGCTCCCATCTGCAGGCAGCATGGCTGGTGTTGGAGAGGGCTCTTGCTTTTGAGCACAACGGTGGGGCATTGAGGAGTCAAAAGTGATGGTTTGGCTCCTCGTCCATAATCATGATGCCAGACTTCTGCAGGGCCAGTTCCAGGGCACTGAATACAAAGCGGAAGCCTGGAACCATCTCGCACATGATCTCACCAGTGCCACAGGCGTCCCTTGGACTGGTGAGCAGGTCAGACACTACCACGCAGACCTGAAGAGACGCAAACAGGACCAACTGAACCAGTGGATACAGGAGGCCCGTGGGATGCAAAATGCCCCACTACTGAGTAGGTAGCCATGGAATGAAGTATGTAAGAATTGCTATTGTAGTCGATATTATGGATAGGTATATGTCTCAATATCACTTCATTTACTTCACAGCTGCAGGTGTCCGTGCTGCGAATCAGCAAGCTTATGCAGATAGGCTGCTAAGGCTGCACCACCAGGCAGGTTAGTAATTATTCTGCATGTATTGGTATATAAAATAAGTGAGAGAGCATGAAAAAGAGTGTTGTAACCCATTAATAAAGGTATAATACGTCTTGAATAAGTCTTCTGCATTCACTGTAATATCAAATAAATGAGAGAGCCTCTAGAAAAGTGTGTAATGTAATTAATAAAGGTATAATTCCTGGACTGTGTCAATGTCACTTTCCTCGATATGTTGTTGTACTCTTGCATTATAAAACTAATACTGTTGTATTAAGCGCTGTCAGCCCACACTTGGGTAGGCCCATATAAAGTGGATGAAGGGAGTGCCAGTAGCTGTTAAGCATATATACAGTCCTCAATTGTTGGTTAATGGCTGGCATGTATAGGTTAATCTGGCACATGAGTAGCTTGTTAGTGTGTTCCCTAGAAATGTCAATGTGCTGCTAGAAATGTAGGGGGCTATTAAAATATAATTGATAATGTCACGTGAACACATCCAGATATGTAGATATATAAATATAAATAAAATATATAAATACGTAGCAGTAACATCTGCATCCTGGACAGTCTGTATGTCAGATACCGGACAGGTATATAAAGAACTAGCAAAACCCATTTCACAATTTAACGGACATTGCCTAGTGTAATAATACATGCAGGGGATATATACCTGCAGTCAGTATGAATGTAGTGTAAACTATAAGTACATATA
Source organism: Protopterus annectens (assembly GCF_019279795.1). Taxonomy (NCBI): domain Eukaryota; kingdom Metazoa; phylum Chordata; order Ceratodontiformes; family Protopteridae; genus Protopterus; species Protopterus annectens. Next base: position 657,166,554 of record NC_056729.1, on the reverse strand, counting down.
AGATGTTAATGGAGGTATCTTTTTACACCCTACTGTATGTGCATAAACAATGCAATTCCACACATCAATGGGTGTGTCTAATCTCAAAACATTTGTTGGGATATATGTTCTATTGGTTTATAAATATCTGCATTTACTTTGAAGCATGTGCTCTGTTCAAATACCACAATCTTGGTGGCCTGTTGTCACCAATCAATCCTGCATGCTGTTGGAATGTCCACTGTTGTTCTATATATGCATGTGTTATGCTTGCTGTTCAACTGTTGGAACTCTGGTGTGTTGGGTTAATGGGAATACTACTGCATGCTGTTACAACTAATTTGGAATGCTGTTGGCTATTAACAACCCATATTGTCATTAAATCCTCCTAAACATAGAACGTATGGGAAGGCCGGTCACAGCGGACCCACCTATCCCACCTCAGCTGGCAATGGCACATGGCACCAGCAGGTCCAGTGCCCAGCCCTGAACCTCCTCCTCCGTTGGCCCTGTGCCACTGCAGGGGTTGGGGCTCATCGCCCCGTGCAAGCGTGGCCGGAGGAGGGCCACCTATCACCCTCTGAACGGTCCGGGCTGTGGTGCGTAGGGAGATCGAGCGTTCAGTTGCTGATCCTCTATGCCAGCTTGAGGCACACATGGCGTGACTCATGGGTGAGCCTGCCCCTCCTATGCAACCCCCAGCACAGCCACCCTCTGTGCTGTGAAGGTGCAGTGGTGACTGCCCATGGGTGGGGATCTCAGTCCCACTGTTGCCATCTGTGGGCTCATGGGCTTGCGATTTCCAAACATCCTTCCCTGTCAATGGTGTTCACCCACCACATGTGTCACATTCCACCCCTGTATTCAAATTGTTTGTCTTGTCTGTTTACCTCCCCAACCTACCTCCCCAAATATACCCACTTCCCCTACCACACATTCCACTCTCACCTGAAAAAAAAGGGCAATCTGCTCCCAAAAAAAAATTACGCCCCACACATAGCTGCCCATTTTGCACACATGTCCACTGGACACATAAACTGATATTTAATTGGCAATAGAACATACTTTGTTGTCCTCACCCCTCTCTCAGGGGTGGAAGGTTTCATATTTCCCTCCAAATTTCTAGCATATGCACAGCTGTTGCTGTTAAACAAATGGGCAGCTATGGACCTTCCCTACACCCATCCTGCACATCCCGAGCTGTTTCCCTACTGTCTTTCCCTCTTTGTGCCCCTTTTAAACCATTTTCCTATCTCCCCGTTTTCTTTTCTTTCAAAGAAATGAGCGCGGGGGTTAGCGGGAGTAAGCACTTATAAGCAGTAGTTAGTGGGTTGTCGCGAGTGTGCGCTTGTGTGTGCTTAGCTAAGTATTGCTAAGCTTCACGGAAACCCGCTTACAACTGCTTAAAAGTGCCTTGGTCACCCTGCATGTGAGGGCCCTTGTTCTGCTCAGCAGCAAAATAAAACACCACTCTCAGTCTCGAGCCCCGGACCTTGCACAAACTAGACTGCATGAAGTACCACTAAGCCACAGTAGATACACAGCAGGTTGTTGCTGAAATATATATATCATGCATCAGAATGAGTGAATGTAAATGGAAGATAGGAATGCCATAACACAAAACCTGTTCTGTGGAACTTTACCAGCAGTTGTTGTGGAATTGCATTACATGACTGTGATAACAGAACCAGACATTCTAGCAGTAAATAATGTTACAGCAGCACTTTACAACCCCCGCACAGTATCATAGCAGGACAATCCCCACCCAAACGTACAAAATACCTGTGTGTTCAGGGTCCAGCAAGGATGTAGGTAGGCATACTCAGTACTGGAATTGTCCAGTTTTCATGACCATCCTGTGCTAATGTCAACAATAAAAGAGCACCAACTGTGCAGAAGTGAATACATTAATATTCACAGTATAGCAATTCACAAACAGTTCATGTGCCAAATGAATACATCTCAATAACTATGTGTGTATGGCAGCTAAATGTATAAGTAGAAAAGAAACTACATACTCCCATGTATCTTGTGTTAGCATTTGTAGGGGTGAGTACAATTCTACACTGACAACTGTGTACTGGAAGTGGCAACATTCAGGTCTGAGTACAACATTCAAATCACTGGCTACACCTCTAGCTTCTGATATAAGAAGTATACCAACCTTCTGACTTACACAACGGTGTCCACAGCAAACAAGCATGATCCCCACTTTGGAAAGCTGAAAGGGCTAAGCCTACCTGACCTAGCAATTTATAGCATTGGGTTGCTATGACAGTAAGTACTGCAATTACTACACAGCAGGCTGCATGCAATTACCAAATGGTGGCCACCAATTGGTACAGAGGCCATCACATGCACATGTGCAGATACCTTTAAAAGCAGGCTGTACTTGCTGTCCACACATGCAATCATTTCATTGCAGCTATGGAGAGAGAGAGAGAGAGAGAGAGAGAGAGAGAGAGACACAGAGACACAGACAGACAGACAGACACCGACAACAGCAACAGCAACAGCAAAAAAAAATAAGGTATTAAAAAAATATATATATTAAAAAAAAAACAAATACAAAACACACGGAACTGACAAATACAAATGCATACAAAGGAAAGGTATGTAACAGATATGTATTCACTGACATGTAGTAGATATTTTTGAAGAGTACTCTATATACTTTGAATCATCCATATGTGGCAGTATGTATCTATGCACAGATGCCCTGCATAACTACTGCCATGGAGAAATCAGTGTGTAGCTGTGTGCAGTGGGATATGACTGTGACATATGTAGTTCAGCATTAAATGTCAAACATCTGATCCATGTTATCTGTGTTCTGTACAGTAGTGTGTACAATGTCTGTTTGGGGAAGTAGCGCATCCAGTTATATAAACATGGATGTGACAGAGTAACAAATAAATGATAGTCATATTAACGTGTAGCTTAGCATTGGCAACAGCTGTACCAGGCTAGTATGCTAATCTGGCATTTGCAGCTATATGTACACCCTCCAATATTACTGTGTGCTCACATGTGACACCTGTTCATGTTGCAGCAAGGCCCAACAGGTCAGCCGTGAGGTCCACGGACTTACAACAGTGTGTACCTTGTGTGTGTATGGCACACACATACGGAGAGATCTGTCTGTGTCAGATATATTAACATCAGTACATGTGCATAGAGCAAGGGACAATACTGCAACTGTTTGTGAAGGGTGGACATATATGTTGGTGAAGGTTGTTATGTGCATATTTCTATGTATGTTGTAGTGTGTGGCAAACAAGACAGCATACAGTGCTGGTATATGACATGTGGTGGTTAAACGCTGTGGGTATGATTTGTCAGGTTTGCAGTGTTGCAGCCAGTGAGGCATTCTGCACAACACTGTGCAATATTATTACATAACAGTATACCTCACAACCATCACATAATTGATATTCCCATCATGAAAGGTGGACTGTATATGTGCCTATATATATATATATATATATATATATATATATATATATATATATATATATATATAGAGAGAGAGAGAGAGAGAGACAGGGTCATATTTACTGCAACAGATGCCTGGTGACAAAGCCATGGACTCAAGCTCAATGTTGAAACTGCATTGGCATCCCTTCTGGCAAAAACTATGTACCCATGAAACTACCACATAGGTGGCAGCCTACTTAACACCAAAAGTGTGATAAGCGACCATGGGACACAGGTGGACAGTAGTCTCCCCTTTGATAATCACAGTGCCACACTATTCATGTAATCTGTCTACGTGGCACACCTCATCACAAAAGGTGTGTCATCCAGGGAAATATAGGTCAGTGTTCCCCTCTACTCATCACACATAAAACCCATTATAGAGTACAATGCCCCTTGTGGTATGTACCTCACAATACATCTACAGCAACTGGAAAGGCCACAGACATACCACACAAAGAGTAATACCGGCCTCAAACAGATGCCCTATGCAGACCATCTCACAAAACCACAGCTAGACTGTGTTGCATACCACCTACCCAGAGGTGACCTCTGCCTAACATACAAAACTATGTCAAACCCAGAGCTGTTGGACATGCTCCATGTAAACAGATCACAACCACTACGAGCTACATGCTCTAGGGACCTAACTGTTGTCACCTCAATAGACAGAACATGCTGGAGGGATAGATTCCTATCTCAGAGACATCCCATACACTGGAACAAACCACCTATTAATAGCAAACCAAGCTTCTCATTAGCAGTTGTCATGTATAATCCTGATGATTAGATGGGAGATAGGAAATACACACCAGGAATCACCTCTGTGGCTCTGCTGGATAGGGGCACGTGAAATTAAATTACATGTGTATCAAAGGCCAGGGTAGTGAATGGCTATGCTTCTATAGTTCCTAGGGCCAATAGCCTATTACCTACCTATGAACCGATACACACCCACATGTACTTGTTGCTAGAATTGCTATGTGAGGTTGACTGAGTGTGATGGTGAATGTATTGATGAATGTGTCGAGGCTCTGTAAATGTGTGATAGCTTAGTGGGAAACTGTTTCTGTCATGCTATTTTGTGTCCTAGCTCTCATCCCAGCAAAAGATGTGTATGCTATTGCTTGGCAGAAAAAGCAGTATGGCATATGGTCTGACGTAGTCCCTTGGTGTGGACTGGGGTGTGCCATTGTAGGCTAAAGCAGTACATGTATGCTTATTGATTGGTACTGCTGATTAATCCAAATCCTGTATGAAATGTAGTAGTACCTGAGGCTATAGGCCTAAACAGCACAGTATGGTGTATGTCCACATTGCTTGGAAACACTGTTATGTGTGTTCCCTGTAGTCCTCACAGATCACATATCTCAGGCATAATGTTTTGTAAGTACTGACACACAGTACTGTATGGTACACAGGTAAAGCTCATCTGGGTTGCCATACCTTTGTGTCTTGTATGTATGTCTCATGTGTGTGTGGGTATGCCTGTAACATGCCCTCGGTCATATGTGTGTTACAGGATATAAGTGCGTATCTAGCAACATGTATAGTCTAGTACAGCAGAATGCCACCTATACTAATGAATGTGCACATATGTTAAGCAGGGGTTTGCCACCAACAACTAGTGTGGTATACTGGTAATACTGTAACTGGACTTTACAATCATTGCAATGGATGACATATTTCTTTATGCATTAGCTTGATATATACCTCCCGTGGCTAGGTGGTGCATTGTGTTGCATACAGTGTGACATGTACTGTTGTATAGTCTTACATACTGGTTTATCTTTGTTGCTGTGCAGAACATGGTTTGATATATAGAGTATGCCGGGCACTGTCAGGCAGTTGTGGTATGAGCACTGATATGTGGTATTGAAAGTGTGTATCCTCTGACAGCCAATAGGTTGCTATATATGGTAGTTCAGTGATATCTGTACTTTAGAATGTGGTGTGCCACATGACTTGCTCACACATATTGTTTCATTGTCTTCCAGGGTCATGACTCACCATCGCAATCCAACATATAGCCCAGCCGAGGATGAGCAGATCACAACCAGTCTGGTTCAGCACTATGCCCTGCTGTTCTCAAGAACCAGCCAGGACCAGCATGAGCAGACTGCACTGTGGCAAGATGTTGTCTGTCTGGTAAATGACATAGGCATGCATAACCAGACATATGAGCAGCCATCACTGCAGTGATTTACTTAGACATGTCCAGCAGCATGTGTCTGATGTCCATAGACAACAGCTTGCCACAGGTGGTGGGGTAGCCATCCATCCTCCCCTCACCAGAGTGGAGGAGCTGCTCCTCAGCCTGGTGGCTCCTGGCCAACAACAACAACAGCAAACATGTATCATCATGGTGGCCGGAGCCACCCAGCGAGTTGACATGGAGCGTGCAGGTAACATGGCATATCTGTAGACTACTGTTACCTCTATTGGTAGATCATGCATATGTGAGATGTGTACTGTGTAGTTAGAAGATGTGGAGTCTGGTGTTGTGCAATACTGATAATTTGGAACATAATCTGTAGGCCTGTGACTGTCAACCATTGTACTACTGTAAGATTGCAAACCCACAGTAGCAATGCCACAGTTGTTGCCACTGACAAACTGTCTCATATCCTTGCAGGTCCCTCTGGTGTGACAGCAAGGCAGTGGACCCATGCTGGTGAGTGTGTTCTACTTTTAATATTGCATGATATATGTGCATGTAATAGGTGAGGTGTAGGACATGTACACATAACACACCTACGCATAATGCATGCTGTGCATGTTTGCTGTGAGACTATGCACATCCCAGTAATGTGTGTAGCTGCCTCAAACACATGCAATACACAGAGCATCCCACACAACTGTGGCAAAACTGTAGTGGACATTGGATAGGCAGAGTCGATACACATGCACACAACATACACAACATTGTCATACACAGTACACGTTAATATGCTACACATGGCATATTCCACCCGCTGTAAGGTCACACTCCAGTATCCCAAATGTCATCCACACAGCACACATAATATACCTGAGGGGTAGGGGCCTATCATGGGGCTGTGTGACACTCTGCAACACATAACACATTCATGTTAGGCAATGCTCCCTATTGGGCACCTTACAAACCCATGTAACAACTGGTTGTGAAATGGTGAATGTAGCCATGATACTGCAGTTCAGGTACAGCATGCTAGGTGCCAGTCTGGCACACATTAGTAGCCTTGAGTGACCACATGATGCTGCATGATGATGACTCATGGTACTACACCCCATCCAGTTACAGTAACCACAGTACTACACATACCATTCATTGCTATGCACCTCACTGTTGTGTGTGTGCACACATATGCACCTATACACAATATGCATAGCAATCACCATTTGTACAAAGGGACACATATATGTCTTGCAATGTTATGGAGTGTATAGGTCACATGACACACATTGGGTATGTGTGATGTTTAATGTTGCAGTTGTGTTGTAGCATGCCATGTCATGGCTGGCACTGGCATGTACACAGTATGTCCTACACTCACCATAACCACTGTACAATGGCTATGTTGAGCAATGGTATTCCATCAGGTATACATGCACCACTCATCCTGTGTGTATACATAGCATGCATGTGCTAAACCTGTGTCCACAATTATCTGCTAAAGACACAGACGCTCTAATCAGAAATGGATATCTATGTGATACACAAATACACATCCAGCCATGGTATGTATACCTGTGAGTGATGTTGCACAGGACAGTGCTTTCAATACTTGCACAGCAATGTTGTGTCCATGTACACATTGCGTTCCAGCGTGAGGCCAATCACTGAACAACAACACACATGCATCAGAGCCATGTATACTGTTATTAGCAAGGGCTGTCTAAACCCACACTGCATGCTGTTGAGCAACACATGTCCTGCATGCTGACACGTGTGATATGACTGTTTGGCTTGTGATACTGTACCCCACCATCAACCGCTATTGAGTATGTTCTGGATTGCTGGTGGTGTGTGTGTATGTGTGTGTGTGTGTGTGTGTGTGTGTGTGTGTGTGTGTGTGTGTGTGTGTGTGTGTGTGTGTGTGTGTGTGTGTGTGTGTGTGTGTGTGTGTGTGTGTGTGTGTGTGTGTGTGTGTGTGTGTGTGTGTGTGTGTGTGTGTGTTGAGTGTATTTGTGTGCATGTGTGCATGTGTTCATGTGTTCATGTGCATGTGTGCATGTGTGCATGTGTTCATGTGTGCATGTGTTCATGTGTGCATGTGTGCATGTGTTCATGTGTGCATGTGTGCATGTGTGTATGTGTTCATGTGTGCATGTGTTTATGTGTTCATGTGTGCATGTGTGCATGTGTTCTGACATCATGTACAGGTCGTAAAGTGTGTTTCCTGTCTTGCTCTCACAGGTGCTGAGGTTGGGCTGGTTCACTGCAGCAGGGAACCTGATGTCATTGAGCAAAATAGTGATGATGAGGATAGGTGTGTTGAGGCACAGGCATGTTTGCCAGGGTCTGTCTTTGGGCCACCAATCGACAGAACACAAGTTTCCACCCCATCCATGCACACAGTCATACTGCCAATACATCCATCACCAATGTCCTTAGCTGAGGGACAGTGTACAGTCGGCATTGGCCAGGACAGTGTGGTATCTATGGCACATGCATCCCGACACAGCAGCCATACCCAGATGTCTGGAAGGGTACCACATAGGCAGATGTCTAGGGGTTCTTGTCGGAGCACTGCTGCTCATCATGCCCCTAGCAGACGTGCCACAGGTCTTACAACCTCACGCATGTTCCAGGCTGTCTTGGAGGCACACGCACGTATGGAACGGTACACCAGACAGGGACTAAGGGCACAGAGGGCACATAACACCGCTGTAATTGACAGTATTCATGACCTAGCAGGTGCCATCCGTAATTACACTGAGGTCACTGATAGACATTGGGGTGAGACATTAGATGTCCTCCGCAATGTCATGTCCATGTGTCAGGACAGTGCGGGATAGTTGAGACATCGAAGTGGACATATGCCAGCAACATCAGCAGCTGGCAGTCGCTGCGGACATCCCTCAAGCCACAGCCACTCCCGTAGTGCCAGTACCAGCCCCAGCAATGTTGGGAGTGGGCTGTCCATAGACTGTCCTAGAAGACCATGTGCACGTGGCTCTGGACAGTCCCAACAGGGACCTGGGTCCAGTGTACTCTGTCCACCTCTGAGGATAGTACCCAGTCTGGCTTAGTACTTGATACTGTCAGTAGCACACCTGCCAGGCACAGGTACCGTGTCTGTGGCCAGAGACGGTGATCTGTAAAGCCTGGCAGGTACAGTCTGTGGCTGTCCCACAAATCCCCATATATGGCAGCCACATGGTGGAACTGTGTGCATGCAGACATACACACACATAAAACAGACACCTAGGGCTAACACATACCCGCACACATTACATCAACATTGGCCCATAGCAATACTCAAGGCCCTCACACACACACACACACACACACACACACACACACACACACACACACACACACACACACACATACAAACACACACACACATACATGTCAATTGTATGGCTCAATGTAGGCCTCTGGCAAACCAACAACACACCCTGTGCATATGATGAAACCTGTGCCACCTCCTGTCATCTGTAACATTGATGCAGGAACAGGCTACCATGGTGTTGATGCACAGGGTGACTTTACAGCAGTATAGCAATGTTAGCATGTTGTCAGCAGTAGAGTGTAATGATATCCTTGAAGGTGTAGCTGAGCGGGCATGATGCATTAAAGCTATGATTGTCAATGTAGTATTTTATACACCAGTGTTAGTTCCAATAGTGTATTGTCTGCCCACATGCCACTTGGCTGATGTGTGTAGTATTGGCAGCATATGTTAGAGAGTGGACAGTACATGTGGGATGTGTGTAGCACAGATTTGCAAGTGTACATTTGTGAACATGGTGGAGGTGCACTGTCTGCATGTACGTGCATAGTGGACACATGGGCAGGGTGACATGCCCTGTGTTACACAGTAACACTCCATAGTTTTATTTGTGGCCAGTATGCATTGTACTACAAACATTTTGGAACTTGAGTACACATGTGTGTATGACATGGTTTGACACTGTGCTGTGGGTGATACTGTTACTATCAGTCATTGTTTTGCATTCTGGTAGCATACATAACCTCAACAGCCTGACCATAAACAATCGTTAGATGATGTCTTGACAACTGACACACAGATGTAGGACACACAGTAACACTTGGATCCTTCAGGTACTATACTATGCCAGTAACCAGTGGTATTCACCTGCACCCATTCCTGAGACCACTCCTGTTTGCCATATAGCTCTTTTAGGTACAAGCAATCACAGTAGGGATATGTCCGTCCACGTCTGGAAATGCATACTGTGGCCTATAATGTATTCTCCAGATGACACACACATCCTCCACAAGGGTATCATACAGACAGATACCTGTTGTCAAACCCATGCTGTAAAGCTGTAAGCCAACCAGAGCATAGTCATCCATCTTTATGAAACATAGTATCCCCACAGTACCACATAGGTAGTAGCCACCAACATGTTGAACAGGTACCGATGAGTACATGCAGCCAGGTTCTGATGAAGCCCACGATTAGTGGGTGAAAGCACTCAACATTTTATACCTATTTTATTGTAAAAAAATTTTTTTCAAATTATTTGTGGAGTTCGGACAACTTTTTTCACCCAGATTTGGAAATTTGTGGTTGTGAGTAGTTTAGCGATCACTAGCGTTCTGTGACCGCTGCTTGCTTTTTCATCTCTACTTTGGTAATCACATTTCCAAAAGTATTTAGAAATCCCTCGCTGGATCACATAAGCAATAAGGGGTCTGTATGCATATCCACAAAGGTTGTTGTACACCTATAATGAATAGCCATCATTGACAGACTTTGCTGCATTTGAACAGGTCTGTAATATACCTCAGCCATAAACCCTCACTCACACAATTCAATAGAAACCGTAATGAGTGTGTGTGACATGGATGACCTAGGCCAGGGATCTCTGCAGTGGCTGGCCTTGTCACAAGCATACAGATGTGACCTATGGTCTGGAAAGCGGCAGCACACTCTGGCAAAGGTGACAGATGTGTTCATGGAGAAAGCAGGGTTCCCACCTGTGAAATAATTGAGGTCACATGTACATATATGTATTTGCCACACAGCTACCTGACATGTGCAATGCACATACTGTTGTCATACTGATATGTCATACAGTAGTAAAAGCAAAACCCACAGCACATTGACCAACAGTGTCACACACACACACTCACCAAGTGCAGGATTCAAACCCCTACCTAACTACTTCATGATACTAGAGGCGTACGCATTAACACAACGTGCTATATACATTACTTGGAGTTCTCATTTCCACAGGTATATTTGTAGGATGGTGACATCATTAGACTTGACAAAGATAAGTATACCACTTTTAAGGTGTTCTACTACTCTCCAAAACAGTTGCTCCTCTTCAAGGAGATTACACACAAACACAGTTGTCGAGTGCAGGATTCAAACCCCTACCTAACTTATTCCACCTAAAACGCGGCTTTTCAGCGCTTCTGTGGATCCCTAGTGATATCCGCATTGCTTACTGTACTTATTTCCTTGTTTCACTTGAAAGAAAGTTACTGTTTGTCATTTTTGCATTTAAGTTACCTGTAACACATTGCATTTAAGTTACCTGGCACTTGCTCACTAAAGCAATTATATAAGTCAGCACTAAAAAATTAAAAGCACTACACCCTCACAAACTCCCCTTGAGTACCTTGTTCCCCATTGGCCCTTTTTTCAATTATAAAGGAATTCCCAATACTATTCTAGCATGTCCAAAGGTCAGTTGTCAATCTCCTCTCCGGCCCAGCTGGTGAATCTGGGAATCTTGAGGCAATGTTACAACTGCCTCATGTACACAGACAACCCTCTCTTCCTCCCAACAAATTCCAACACATGTGAGAGATGCAACCATATAGCCAAACTGGAGGCTAAGCTCTCTTAACTCAGTACTGGCGTAACCAGTCAGGAGGAGAAGGAAACCACACTCACTGCAATTCCAGTCTCACATAGACCTACCACAACAGCAAACCAAACACATAAACACACAAAAACATACTCGGAGGCTCTAAATAAAAATCTGCCTAAGCAGCAGAGACCTCCAAAGCAGACACCCAAGCAACCGCTACCCAAAACAAAACACGTGCAACACATAGCTCACAAAGCCAGTGTGCCAAACAGTCACAGCCCTTAAGGCTAAACAACACACCCGATACACTTGTAATAGGTGACTCTGTCATCAGGCACACTGACGTCCCGCTCACCAGGCTGAACAAGGAGAAGGTCACGGTGAGCTGCCTGTCGGGCGCTAGGATCTGCCACATAACACAAGCACTCAGGTTACTCCAAGGCAAGTACAAATATGACTCAGTCATTGTCCATGCTGGTGTGAATGACCTGAGACGCATTCCCTGGACTACATGAAAAGAGACATAGAGGAGCTCTCTGAGTATGTAGCCCAGGCCGGTATGACCCTGACCTTGAGTAGCATCTTACCCTCACCAATAATGATGCCACAATATGAAGACAAGATGATCAATTTCAACAATTGGCTTAAGTATTGGTGTCATTCAAAGGGGATCCAATACCTGTCAGCCTGGGATGACATGCTCGACAAGCCATGATGCTTCGCTAGGGACGGCTTGCACCTGTCACCCCTGGGCTTTTGGATATTGGCAAAGGCTCTTGCTACCCCCATAGAGCCTTTTTTAGGCAAGGCTCAAAAGACAAACCCACCTCCATAGGTATCACAAGGGATAAGGAACTAAGAGTAATGCTATTCAACGCCAGAAGTCTAAACCTCAAGATGCATGCACTCGAAACTCTCCTTAGCATGGAGAACATCGATATCTGTGCAGTAACAGAAACCTGGTTCAAGGCTCCCGAGAGCACCCCAGCACTACCAGGTTATACCTCATACCATGCTTTTCGGCCCCGAAACTTGGACCGAACCACAAAAGGAGGGGGAGTATCAATATTCGTCAAAGATACCCACACCTCCAGGTTGGTGGCACAGCACGAAGTATCAGAGACTATCCATGTGCAACTAACAGTGGGCAAAACTGCCTTCCAGTTCATAGCCTGCTACAGACCACCCTCCCAAACCCAGGAACCCCACTTGGCCTTCCTGAGAACACTGGAAATATGAAGGTCTCACCATTATATTGGGCGACTTCAACTACCCAAACATAGACTGGGAGCATTACTCTAGCTCCAACACCCTAGCCCAAAGGTTCCTAGAATTTATAAACTCAAATGCTATGGAACAACTTGTTACCACTCCCACAAGAGGGGAAAACAAACTGGACCCGATCATCACCAACATAGGGATTCTATGCTCCAGAACAGAAGTGTATCCCTCACTGGTAAGATAAGACCATAAACTAATCTCACTGGATATTCACATCCCGACCCCACCCCCTGCCCAGAAAACCACAGTGAAAAACTTCTCTAAAGCAAATTTCACACTCCTCAAAATTGAGGTGGAATCCTTCAAAGCCCCTGGGCCTGTGGAAAATATGGTCCAGACCGCAGAATCCTTTATAAACGCATTCTATGAACACCTTCAGGAATGCATGGATCATGCAATCCCAAATAAAACCAAGACCCAATCCTCCAAAGGCAGATGTTCTGTCTGGTGGACCCCAGCCATAAACAAACTATACAATAGAAAGAGGAAGCTACTACATGATAGAGCAAAATCCCAAAAAGGGAAGGCATCTCTGATCAGTATTAGCAAAAGACTACGGGCACTCATAAAATCGTCTAAGGCCAGCTTCGAGAGAAAAATTGCACAGGACACTAAGGATAATCACAAGGCTTTCTTTAGTTATTTTAGGAACCTGGGTGGGAATTCCCAGATATGCTCAGAATTAGTCCAAAATGACAAAAATACACGAACCCACAGACATTGCCAACATCCTAGCTGACAGGTTCAGCAAACTTCTCCCCACCAAAGGGCAAATATCTATCCCAGCAGAGTGTTGTTCCCCCTGACATCTCAGATGCTCAGGTAAGAGCTGCCCTCTCCAAAGCAAAAAACACAGCATCAATGGGACCAGACGGTGTCCTGGACTGCATCCTACATGAACTCCAAGAAGAGCTAAACCCAAACATAAAACTACTGTTCAATCTCAGCCTTACTACAGGATATGTACCCAAAGAGTGGCGTACAGCAACAGTGGTCCCTCTCCACAAAGGTGGTGCCTCAACGGATCCTGGAAACTATCGTCCCATAAGCCTGACTAGCTTGGTCTGCAAAGCTATGGAAAGGATCATCATGGACCTCATAAATAAAGATATTGGGGACCTACAGACACTGGATCCTACCCAGTTCGGCTTGTTAAGGGCAGATCCTGCCTATTAAACCTGGTCAATTTCTTTGAAACAGTCACCAAGGCCATTGACAAGGGGAAGGTGGTCCACACAGCCTACCTGGACCTCGCAAAAGCCTTCGATACAATACCCCACTCGGGCATTATAGATAAGTTCACCAGCTTAAATATAAACCCCTATGTCACTAGATGGGTTGCAAACTGGCTCAAGGACAGAACCCACATGGTTAGAATTGCTGGAGCCATGTCAGACTCCAAACCAGTTACAAGTGGCGTCTCACAAGGCTCAGTCCTGGGGCCTCTCTTGTTCGGTATATATTTCTCGGAGGTACAGGCCAACACGGAAGGACTGTGGCTGACCAAGTTCGCAGATAACTGCAAACTGGGCGCCATAATCGACTCTCCAGCCGACGCAAGCATCCTCCAAAAGGGCCTCATAGAAACAGACAACTGGTGCCAGAGCCATGGCCTCAAGCTAAACATCAAAAAGTGTATAGTCATCCCCTTTGGCAAAAACAAAGTGCCCAGAAATTACCGCATAGGTGGTAATCCATTAAGTACAGAAGAAGTAATTAGGGACCTGGGGACCCAAGTTGATAGCAATCTCTCATTTGACAACCACTTGGCCAAAGTGGTTAGAAAAACATTTTATATAGCCCACCTAATCATGAAGGGATTCACATCTAGATCAAAGGAGGTCATCGTGCCTCTTTACTCATCCCTCATCAGGCCCATAATTGAGTACAATGCCCCTTTTGGGATGTACCTTACCAGACATCTGCAGCAACTGGAAAGACCCCAAAAGTACCTCACCAAGAGGATCAAAGGGCTCAAACAGATGCCATATGCTGCCCGGTTAAAGAAACTCCAGCTCTACTCAGTGGCATACCGCCTGCTCAGAGGCGATCTGTGCCTGACGTATAAAGCCATGTCCAACCGAATTAATGGACATGCTGCACCTCAGAAAATCCAAATCCCATCGAGCTCTGCCGAGAGACTTGAACCTCAGCACTGAAATAAATAGGACATGCTGGAGGGACAGATTCATAACTCAGAGGCTCCCTTCACTCTGGAATAAAATCCCAGTCCAGGTTAGGCAGAGTCCCTCATTGACTCTCTTCAAGAGGAATCTTGATGAGTGGATGGGAGATCGTAGGTTTACCCCGGGTATCACTTCTGTGTCACTGTTAGACAGAGGCACAGTATACTTACCTCAAAAAAGGGCATAGCAAAATTAATTTAAAATGGGTGGCTAAAGCCAAACACACTCTGGCTAGGCTTATAAATGCCCTAGGGCAGATAGCCTAGTATGAACCTATGAACCTATGATACTACAGCAGTATGCATTAACACGATGCGCTAAACACATTACTGGGAGTTCTCTTTTCCACAGGTATATTTGTAGGATGGTGACATCATCAGACTTGACAAAGATAGTATACCACTTTTAAGGTGTTTTACTACTCTCCAAAAAAGTTGCTCCTCTCCAAGGAGATCACACACAAACACACACACTTATCAATTGCAGGATTCAAACCCCTGCCTAACTACTTTATGATACTACAGGAGTACGCATTTACACAACACTCTATACACATTACTGTGAGTTCTCCTTTCCACAGGTATATTTGTAGGATGGTGACATCATCAGACTAGACAAAGTGGGTTACATTAGGTAACATTAGGTGGGCTACATAGAAGGAATGTCTAAACACTTTGGCCATGTGATCATCAAAGGAGAGTTTACTATCTACCTGTGTCCCCAGGGCCATAATGACTTTCTCTGTACATACTGGATTACCACCTATGTGGTAATTTGTGTGCACTCTGTTTTATCCAAAGGGGGTGACTATGCATTATTTGGCATTCTGCTTGAGGGCATTGTTTTGACACCAGGTATCTGTCTCTGTAAGACCCTTCTGGAGGATGTCTGTGTCAGCCGTAGAGTCAGTTATGGACCATAGTTAACAGTCATCTGCAAATCTGTTCAGCCATACTCCTCCCGTGCTTGCCTGTACCTCAGAGCAGTATCTACTGAACAGGTGGGGTCCCAGGACCAAGACCTGTGTGATGCCATTTGTGACTGGTTTAGAGCCGGACATGGCACCCGCAACCCTGAACATGTGTGTTGATCTGTGAGCCACTTGGCCACCCATCCTGTGACATAGCTGTTAATGTTAAAGCTGGTAAGCTTGTCCATGATGACAGAGTGGGGAATGGTGTAGAAAGTCCTTAGAGAGGTCCAGGTGGGCTGTGTGGACTACTTTCACCTCCATCTATGTCCTTGGTAACTGTTTCAAATAAGTCAACTAGGGTTGGGATGTCTCAATCGACCTGGGGACCCAAGTTGATAGCAATCTCTCATTTGACAACCACGTGGCCAACGTGGTTAGAAAAACATTTTATATAGCCCACCTAATCATGAAGGGATTCACATCTAGATCAGGGGAGGTCATCGTGCCTCTTTACTCATCCCTCATCAGGCCCATAATTGAGTACAATGCCCCTTTTGGGATGTACCTTACCAGACACCTGCAGCAACTGGAAAGACCCCAAAAGTACCTCACCAAGAGGATCAAAGGGCTCAAACAGATGCCATATGCTGTCCGGTTAAAGAAACTCCAGCTCTACTCAGTGGCATACTGCCTGCTCAGAGGTGATCTGTGCCTGACGTATAAAGCCATGTCCAACCCGGAATTAATGGACATGCTGCACCTCAGAAAATCCAAATCCCATCGAGCTACGTGCTCGAGAGACTTGAACCTCAGCACTGAAATAAATAGGACATGCTGGAGGGACAGATTCATAACCCAGAGGCTCCCTTCACTCTGGAATAAAATCCCAGTCCAGGTTAGGCAGAGTCCCTCATTGACTCTCTTCAAGAGGAATCTTGATGAGTGGATGGGAGATCGTGTTTACCCGGGTATCACTTCTGTGTCACTGTTAGACAGAGGCACAGTATACTAACCTCGAAAAAGGGCATAGCAAAATTAATTTAAAATGGGTGGCGAAAGCCAAACACACTCTGGCTAGGCTTATAAATGCCCTAGGGCAGATAGCCTAGTATGAACCTATGAACCTATGTAGATGCTCATAGGATGCACTTGTAAATGATTTGGCAGATTGTATAGCATTAGCCTATAGCAAGGGGGCTTTGGAACTTTCCACTTTGGTCTTGAGAAGTGTGCAGTTTGCTTTTGAAAATGTCTTCATAGTGGTTTCATTGACTGGGGGGGGGGGGGACAGGATGTGGATGTCCAGTGTGATTACTTTATGAAATGATATTACCAGCGAGGGGTTTATCTCTGTTGTGGTACACAGGTACCCCATGTTGGTGATGATCAGGTCCAGTATGTTGTCACCTCTAGTGGGCATGGTGACCAGCTGTTCCAGGGTATTAGAGTTTTTAAACTCTAGGAAACATTGGGCAAAGGACGTTGTACATGAGTAATTCTCCCACTCAATGTTTGGCTAGTTGTAATCTCCTCATATAATGGTGTTTGATAGGACCTTTGTATTTTCCACTGTTCTCAGGAATACTGAGTGAGGTTCCTGAAACAAGGTAGGTGATCTGTAGCAGGCTACAATCTGATAAGCAGCTTTGCCCAAGTTTAGTTGCACTTGCATGGTCTCCAAGGCCTCATGCTGTGCCACTAACCTGAAGGTGTGGGTATCCATAAGGTAAATGGATACACCCCTTCCTTTGGTATTTCACTCATGGTTTTGGGTCCGAAGATCAGAGGTAATGTGAGTGTTTTATGTGGAGCATGTCCAACAGCTCTGTGTTTGACATAGCTTTGTATGTTAGGCAGAGAACACCTCTGAGTAGGCGATATGCAAGGGAGTACGGGTGGAGCATTTTGAGATGGTCTGTGTATGGCATGTATTTCAGGCCGCTAATGCTCTTTGTGAGGTATAGCTGCAGGCTTTCCAGTTGTTGTAGTTGTCTTGTGAGGTACATAGCAAAAAGGCAGTTGTACTCTATTATGGTTCTAGTGAGTGATGAGTAGAGGGGAACAATGTCCTCTTCTATTCTGCATGAGACACCTTTTGTGATGAGGTGTGCCACATAGGAGGATTTCCTGACTACTGTGGGGATGTGATTATCATAGTTGTGTCCACCGTCCACCTGTGACCTGAGGTCTCTTGTCACTCTTTCAGTGTTTTGTATACTACAGCCTATGTTGTAGTTCATGGCTACAGAGTTTTTAACAAAGGGGATGACAATGCACTTTTTGGCATTGAGCTTGAGCCCATGGCTTTGACAACAGCCATCTGTCTCAGTGAGGCCCTTTTGTAGGATGCCCACATCTTTAGTGTTTACAATTATGGCTCCTAGTTTGCAGTCATCTGGAAACTTCAGTAGCCACAGACCTTCCATGTTAAAGTTTACTTCAGGGAAGTAGAAACTAAACAGGACAAGACCCAGGACTGGAGCCTGTGGTACTGCACTTGTCACTGGTCCAAAGTCATACTTGGAGTCTGCTACTTTCACAGTGTGTGTTCTGTCAGTAAGCCTGTTGGCAACCCATCTTGTGACATAGCAATTTATACCTCATTTAGTGGGCTTATCTGTAATTACAGAGTGTGGGGTGGTGTTGTAAGCCGTGGCAGGATCTACATAGGCTGTGCGAACCACCTTACCCTTGTCTATGGTTCTGGTGACTGCTTCAATGTCATCTATCGGTTTAGGAGACATGATCTGCATTTTACACACCCAACATGGTTGTGGTCCAGAGTTTGGGGATTACAAATGTATTTTTTTATAAGTTGTATGATGATACATTCCATGGCCTTGAAGGGCAGGCTCATCAGGCTAATGGGGCGCTAGTTCCTGGGGTCCATGGTGTCTCCACCTTTATGTAGTGGGATAACTGTTGCTGTGCATCATTCAGCAGGCACAAAGCCTGAGGTGTGGCTATGACTGAACATGGTACATTGGTGTGGTGCCTGTTCGTTCTGTGGTTTGTGTAGAACACAGCCTGGGAAGTTATCTGGTCCCATGGCTGCTGTAATACTGGCTTTTGAGAGTGTTTTTTTACCTGTGCAGCCATGATGACAGCAACTTTGCAGTCTTCCATTATAGTGATGTGCTCTTTCATGGGTAAGAGGGAGGTAAAGTTAACACTGATCCTATCTGCCAGGATGTTGGCAATATCAGTTGAGTCCATATATTTAGTGCCATTGAGCTGTAACTCAGAACAGATCTGAGTGTTGCCATGACATGGACCTGTCTGTTGTGCAGAGATCTCCTGTGTAGACAGTATGCAACAGAGTACAGATTGGGTCAAATTCAGTCTTGTTACATGGGGCAACTGTTTGAGGCCAGTAATCCTCTTGTTGAGGTACTTCAGTGGTCTTTCCAGCTGCTGACGGTGCCTAGTCAGATTCATCGCAAGTGTGTTGTGGGTAGTCTCTGATGGGTCTGATGACTGATGAGTAGAGGGAACCTCCTTTGACCTACATGCACAGACCTTGGCAGGTTGTGTGAACACATAGCATGATTTTCTGACCACTTTGTGAATGTGTTTCTGGAAGTAGAGATGACTAACCACATTTGTCCATAGATCCCTTATTATCATCTCCATATTTAGCCTAAGTGTGTGAGCATGCCCAGTATGACCTTTCAGTATGTTGTTGCCTGACATTTGCTTCGTTTATTTAAGTGTGTGAGTATGCCCAGTATGACCTTTCAGTGTGATGCTGAATGAAATCCACTACATTTGTTGAAGTGTCTCCCGCTGTAGACATTTATACTATATGTGTGTGGAAAATCAAGTTGTATTTTTACAGCAGGACTCACCTTTGTATCATAAATCAACAGGGATCATGCTGTGCCTGCAGGGCTTCCATGAGACACTTTGCATAGACTTATCAACATTTTTGCATACAGGGGGGACAGCTATTCTTTGTACATTTCTACCCGGGGGCACACCTGATTGTTACTATGGGTGTACATAGGATGAGGGGTTCACCTGACACTTATACACATTTGCTAGGCCTGCACTGCTATGTAAGGTACGCCATTTCAGTCTGTACTGTTGCCTATCGTACTGGCTTGAGGCATACTACTGTACTACAGATCTTGGCATCCACTGTCACGTATATTAGATTGTGACTTCATAGCCTACCCAATCCACATCACACCGTCTGGCCTGCTGTTCTCTGTCTGCATAGGCCTGTGGGGGAGGCTACCCATATGCCTCTTTAGGGGCATGCTACAGCATTTCTTTGTGTTTGCATTAGTGTACAATTGTCCTGCTGTGTCTGTGCCAGTGAAATGCTGTCATGGCTTAGTGGTTCAGTACTGTGACTATAGTGCACAGTATCCTGGGTTCGAGCCCTGTCACTGCTTTTTATTTTCATGCTGGGCAGACCAGACTGCTTAAGGAACAGTAAAGCAGATATGAGCATGTTTACCTGACTTTGCTCAACTTTGCCCGGCCTTGCCCAACATTGCTCAACGTTGCCCGACGTTGCGCTAGTTGGCACGGGATATTTTGTTTACATATACTAACTAGTGGTAAAAGCTGCCTAGCACTGCTTTATATTGCTTACAACATGGCAATCATGCCTCAGGTGGTGCTGCAGGGCTACCTATGTCGGATGCATATAGCACACTCCCTATACATGTGTGTAAACAGGTAGTGTCAAGTTAGGCAACCCTTTTATTTTATGTGTGAGTCAGAGAGAGATGTATAATTTCCAGGGTTCCTACTGAGCCAGTGTATGTGCTATGCATTGCCTCTTTGCCAAGGCCAAGGCATACTGGGCACGCCTCCTTCTGCCTACTGGGGCAGGCTCAGGTTGTTCCTCCTCCGAGTCATGCTGTGCCTGTGCAGGCCTTGGCAATGGTGGGGAGCTGTTTGGCCCTGCCCCATGCTGTTCCTGCTGCAGCTGTTTTTGCACGATCATATTGTGTAGCATGGCACATACCATGACAATTTGGGTACATGTAGTTGGTGAGTACTGAGAGGCTCCACCAGATGTGTCCAAGCACCGGAACTGTGACTTGAGCATCCCAAACGCACACTGGATTACATTTCTTGTTTGTGCGTGTGCCTCATTATGGAGTTCTTGTTCAGGTGTGTGTGCATTTCTGATGGGTGTCATCAGCCACGGCTCCCGTGCGTATCCAGCATCCCCCACTAGGTGACCATCAGGGATGTCCCCATTGGCAAATGTCTGGTACAGCTGCGTCAGATGCCAGATATGGGAATCGTGGTAGCTTCCAGGGCAGCCAGCACACACATTCAGTATTATGCCCTGGGCATTGCACATGACCTGACAGTTCATGGAGTAGAAGCCCTTGCGGTTGATGTAGGCCCTACCCCACTCAACAGCTGGTGATTTGATGTGTATGTGTGTGCAGTCAATTGCACCCACTACCTCAGGGTATTCCGCTATTTGCTGGAAGAGACGCATATTGCTGGCCAATACCTCACAGGAATTGGGGAAATATACATGATCATGGACATGTGCTGACATGGCATTCAGGAACTGGTGCAGTACCCTGGAGGTTGATGCCTGTGTAATCCCCATCATATCACCAGTTGGTCTCTGGAAGGTACCTGTTGCTAGTATTCTTAGGCCAACACATACCTTGGTTTCCACTGGGATGGGTTCCCCTCTGTTGGTTCTGTGTGTGAGGCATGGCCTGCACAGCTCAACAATTTGCTGCAGGAGGTCTCTGTCCACTCTATAGCGCTCCACTATCTCCAGCTCATGTAGCCCCTGGTAGGTTACCCTGGGTCTGTACACTCTTCAACGTCTCCTCACTGTGGGTTGCTCAGCAGCATTCACAATGGCACCACCCTCAGCATCTTGCACATGTTGCCTTATAATA